>NW_018405514.1:280296-320508 GCF_002113885.1 Mizuhopecten yessoensis
ATCTCCCTATACAATATCCTGTAAACATCTCCCTATACAATATCCTGTAAACATCTCCCTATACAATATCCTGTAAACATCTCCCTATACAATATCCTGTTTTGTTGATGTATCTGAAATATGTCAAATAGTGATACTGCCTCAAACTGGCAATCTTTCAAATGTGCTTTTATGACACACAACACAATACTGTGTTAAGCGAGCTTTTAATATGCTTTGTCGTCAAACAAACACTACTGAGCTTTCCACAGACATGGTGGCACACGACACAGTGGCACACGACACAGAAGTGAGCATTCAACAGTCCTTGGGTCACACAACACAATAGTGAATTTTCTAGACATGGTATCACACAATGCACAAGTGAGTTTTCCATATACATTTTGTCAAACAGCACAATAGTGAACTTTCCACATATGTGGTTTCACACTACACAGTAGTGAGCTTTTCAAATGATACCAAACAACACAATAGTGAGCTTTCCATGTGGTGAAAACAACACAATAGTGAGCTTTCCATATGGTGAAAACAACACAATAGTGAGCTTTCCATATGGTGAAAACAACACACTAGTGAGCTTTCCATATGGTGAAAACAACACACTAGTGAGCTTTCCATATGGTGAAAACAACACACTAGTGAGCTTTCCATATGGTGAAAACAACACACTAGTGAGCTTTCCATATGGTGAAAACAACACACTAGTGAGCTTTCCATATGGTGAAAACAACACACTAGTGAGCTTTCCATATGGTGAAAACAACACACTAGTGAGCTTTCCATATGGTGAAAACAACACACTAGTGAGCTTTCCATATGGTGAAAACAACACACTAGTGAGCTTTCCATATGGTGAAAACAACACACTAGTGAGCTTTCCATATGGTGAAAACAACACAATAGTGAGCTTTCCATATGGTGAAAACAACACACTAGTGAGATTTCAACAGTCATGGTGTCACAAAACACACAATGTGCTTTCCAAATACATGGTGTCACACAACATATAGGTGAGTTTCCACAAATGGAGCTTTTATATGTCACATAACACCTGAGTGAGCTTTCCAAAGACACCTATTTTTTCCAATTAACACACTAATGAATTTTCCAATTGTTGGACGTTGCAAAACAGGCCAAAGATAACGTTATGTTTTATGTGCTACTAATTTGAATGGCTTTTTTTCTATGAGCATTACCTTACACCAGGTGAGAGATCCCTACCAAGCTTCCTACTGCTTACAATGGTGAAACCCGACACCCGGATAGGACAAATGTGTGCCCCCCTACTGTATATGCACCATTCAATGTGACCACATTCTTCTACATTTTTAATTAGTTTGCACAAATTACTGAACTATTAACAGATAGCCTGATAAGGTTACAAAATACTGTGAATGATTTGTATCATTTATACATAATCCAGTAAATCATTTATGTTTTGACAAGGTTGACTTTACTTAATGTGTGTATTCCAAGACAGATAAAGCAATATATACAGCAAATCAACAACACTTGGTGTTTGGAGATAGGCTGTTTGGAGATAGGGTGTTTGGAGATAGGCTGAGCTACCTGTTTCTCCTTTTAAATAACAGACTTCACCTCACACAAGTCCGCTAATTAACAGAGATGAAGATAAACCTTTCTCTTAGAATATTTCAAGATGTGAGAACAGCATCTCTTATAACTATTCTGGAGGATGTTGACTCCTATTCAGCTCTATTTGTACAATAAAACAAGATGATATTGCGGTAGAGTTCAGAAATACATGATTATACAGTACACTGCTGAATCATATACAGGTGAAGAGTAATACTTGTCACCAATAAGCCTACACTGAAATATAATTACTCCCTGCTATATCCTTACAGGTGTCTACCATCTTTCACAGACACTCACCTCATATGACCCTGGGCCAAAGGGTCAGCTATTGATTTGTTTTACGCTGATGTGGCAGTGTTTTTACTACCCGCATAAATATCAGAAGGAAAGAACAGTATTTTTATCATCAGTATCAGACATAATTAGTTTGTGATCTTGTTCATACACTGTCATAGCTTGGAAGCTAAGCACCAGCAGCGAGTTATCAAAAAAGTCCATCCCTGATCCACCCCTTGATAAACAGGAAGTTGATCGGTGCCATATTTGTCCATTCACAATCATGTCATCAACTCAATACATAGTTGTTAAGGTGCTGTATCCACTATGAAATCACATACACGATACCTAATCCAAGGTTATTTTTCATTGATACTCTATTCATGAAAAGTATGATTATGTTAAATGATCAACTTTAAAATACTAGACAATATATCCTAGCAAAGGTAACCACTGCTTTGATATGTCAACATGGCATAGGTAACCAATGCTTTGATATGTCAACCTAGCACATGTTATCACTGCTTTGATATGTCAACCTAGCACAGGTAACCAATGCTTTGATATGTCAACCTAGCACATGATATCACTGCTTTGATATGTCAACCTAGCACACGTTATCACTGCTTTGATATGTTAACCTAGCACATGTTATCACTGCTTTGATATGTCAACCTAGCACACGTTATCACTGCTTTGATATGTCAACCTAGCACAGGTAACCATCTCTGTGATGTCATAACTTGGTTATCACATACAACCTACCACAGGTAACCATCTCTGTGATGTCATAACTTGGTTATCACATACAACCTACCACAGGTAACCATCTCTGATTCGCTAACTAGGGAGTCACACTACCTACACAGTGAAAGGTTATTTTTGTGGAAGGAACGCAAACACATTGTTATTTCATAAGTCCTCCTTTTCTTTTTCAGTTTTTAAGAGTAATAATGATATATTTAACAAAGCTTCACTATTTAACATCATTTCAATCTACCTGAATGGTGGATTAAATAACAAAAGGTGATGGAAGAACTTGCCCATTTTAAATGTCAGATCTATGGTTGATTTGTAACACTAGTGGACAGACAGACAACAGTCTACATGTACCATATGTTATCAGATTACCCTTAAATCTCAAGAAACAATCTGTGGAGAGAGAGAGAGAGCAACCAAAATAAACAGGATGGACAGTAGCTAAATTAGTCATATTTTAATTAAGACAGTTGTTCATTTTTTATTTTTTGGTTTAGTGCAAAACAAAGCTAGCAGGTTCACAGACTTTTTTCTTTGGAAGGTGTGTCCTGTACCCTGGATCAAGTCACACTGTGTGACACGCCACAGCTACTACAGTATAACATGACTTTCATTCATAATTCCTGTGCGATATATGATAGAGGCTGACAACACAATGAGAGGCTGTTAACCAGTACTTTCGTGACTTTGAACACTACACAATTGAAGTACATGTACTAAATGATTCACTAACAGGGCCAAGTCTACGTCACGCATTCACCTAATTAGTTAGGGTTCCTTCTATATATTAGGATCATGTCCTGTTGGGGGTAATGTATCCTAGTAGGGTGGGACTCTCACCGCTGGGGGTATGTTCACGTATGTACATGTTTACCTATACAGGAAGTCCATACAGGTATTGACCGCTATCACAGCCTTCATGTATCAAGCTTTACTCAATCCATCACATATACTGACAAAGTTCTTCATCCTACTTTGTTTATGATTGAAGGTTTTAACAGAACAAGTACATTGTCAATATATAGGATCACCACTGAATAAATCAAATAAAAATACTCATCGTTTCATAAGATACTTTTGAAAAGTTAAATTAAATATTTGCTGTTACATGCCATTAAGCTAATAAGCTTCACACACCTGGCTAATCCAGGTAATTCAATCTACTGCAGGCTGCTCAATTCTGTCTGATCTAGAATTTAAATAATCAAATTATCCAACTGGGTACAGTCAAACTTCTGGAAAAAGTCTGTTGAAACTTAACATTTTTTTAAAATATATTTCCTATCAAATCAACTCTACTAGCTCCCTTAAATGTAAAACCAGGACCAAATCGCAAGTTGATAGAAAACAACAATTAATTCCATGTACATCTATATTAAATATATAAAATATCAGTGCATTGGAATAGTTAAGGTAAAATATATAATAAAGAACCTGAGAAAATCAATTCCTGTATGTTCAACCAACTACCTTTAAGTCAGTGGTTAAACCTACCGTTAACATGACTAAGTGGACCTATCTGATATACATATATATCTATGATTTTCTGGCACAGCTACCCAAGCCTTACAGGAGTAAAGTATACCTGTCACTACCCTGTCTTCTTATTTATATCTCTGAATCATCAGCATAATGCATTAAGTATAATTCTATAAATTAAAAAGTTCTTTGATCGCATTCCTGTTAAACCGTTTACACCTAAAGGGATCTTATGTATAGAAATCTCTCTGGCCAATTCCTGTGTTGACATAATCTTAATCCTGTAGGATTTCTACCACACATTTCGTCAATACCTTCTGTTTATATGGCATTACGTAAGCAGCTTACAGGTAGAAGACTTGTACAGGCCTCGACAGGAATGTGGCGGGTATCTTGTTTGCAGGAGGTACCTGCTGACGTGGTTTACCATTTAAATGCCCTACAATAATATTTCTCACATTCACCTTCATGATACCCAAAACAGGGAGATTAATTTCAGTATATACTGTATACAGTTCAATATTTTGTAATACAAACGGTTTAGGGAGAGAGTCTCACATCTTTTCTATTGTACACAGGCAACGGAAGGTAAAATCTATGTTATTTCCTCTGAATTTATACAAAGACAATAGTTGCAGACACTTTTAGGAAGTTTAATCATTTTGAAATTATTTCCAGTAATGTGCTAAAAAGTATTAAGATAACAAATATAATGACCAGTAGGAAAATAGAAAAGCTCCCTGCTTTATATAATGGAGAAATGGGGGTTGGAATCTCTATAGCAAAAATGTTTTTGTGAAAAAGAGTGCTGGGACTCTCTACCTTAACTCCAGGAGTGTCTATGCTGGAATATTGAACTTGAACCTGGTGACCTACACTATGCATTATGTAGCTGTAGCTCATATGTGACATAACGGTGATGCTGATGAATAGACAATTACTATATACATATTTTTTTTCATGTCAACACATGAAAATATAGCATTTTACAAACACAAGTAAATAATTCCTTTTGTAAATGTCCAAGGTATATATGTACAATGTCATATTTAAGGATGACTAAAAAGTATCTTTAAAATATACATATTCCTGCTGCACGTGGATGGAAATGGAGCTTAACACAAAGTCAGTGGAGGAAAATAAAGGTCACAGTGACCTAGATTTGATATCTTGATATAGTACTTATGATGTATCTAAATATGAAGATTGATGACTGTTGGACTTATACCAGGTAGTTGTAGAGAGCTGGAGCTAAATGCAGCAAAGTGCAATCAAAGTCAGTGAAGTGTAAAAAGTTCAGGTCACAGTGACCTGTATTTGATATACTGCTGTAATGTAGTTTGATGACAGTTGGCTTTATAGTACACTGTATTACATTAAAGCTGGGCATCCAGATGGAGATATCAACAGTCACAGGTATACAAAAACACATGTACGACACAAGCACACCTGCAGTATATACGACACATTTTCTTTATATGTCGTCCAGGAGTCCAGGCCACCAGCAAACCAGTTTCAATCTCAGACAAAAATTCTAAACCTTTTTTCTTTTCGTGACTATCTGTATACTATCCCGGATCTTTTTATCTGATTCTGTAAAGGTTTAATCATGTTATTACTCATCAATATTTCATACCATATTTACCAATTCATCAAAACACTGGGGTGGGTGTCACTTATTAAACCCATCCCGTGTATGACAACCTGTTGTCGTTCTAGTAAGCACAAGCACATTTATTTACAATTGTCATGCAACTTATGTTACCTCAATCAATATAAAATATTGAATTATTCTAATCAACTGCAGAATTTTGTAGTCTGGTACCTGTAGACTTAATTAAAATTCCCTCAACAGGGGGTATATAAAACCGCCACCTCCCTCCACTTCCTGCACAGCGAGATAAGGTATGAGCTATAAATATTTATAGACAGGTAAAGTAATACAATTTCAACTTGAAAGATAAAACTGTGGATATAAGTATTTTGTAAACACCAATATATGTCTAAGTTATCAATTAAATACCAGAAAATTGAGTCGATGTCCTCATAAAAGCTTGGTCAACCCTATTTGCTGACAACCAAAGTAAAGGAATTTGACACTGTAGTCCAATGACGTATGGATTCTGTACAAGAGAAGTTAAAAAGTAAGAGTCTATGCAATTTTCGTACAGCCCTACAATCTTGCTAAGTAAGGTGTCTATACAGGCCTGGTCCAGCCCTACAGTCTCACTAAGTAAGGTGTCTATACAGGCCTGGTCTGGCCCTACAGTCTGACTAAGTAAGGTGTCTACAATCTTGCTAAGTAAGGTGTCTATACAGGCCTGGTCTGGTCCTACAGTCTGACTAAGTAAGGAGTCTATACAGGCCTGGTCTGGTCCTACAGTCTGACTAAGTAAGGTGTCTATACAGGCCTGGTCTAGCCCTACAGTCTGACTAAGTAAGGTGTCTATACAAGCCTGGTCTGGCCCTACAGTCTGACTAAGTAAGGTGTCTATACAAGCCTGGTCTGGCCCTACAGTCTGACTAAGTAAGGTGTCTACAATCTTGCTAAGTAAGGTGTCTATACAGGCCTGGTCCAGCCCTACAGTCTCACTAAGTAAGGTGTCTATACAGGCCTGGTCTGGCCCTGCAGTCTGACTTAGTAAGGTGCCTATACAGACCTGGTCCAGCCCTACAGTCTGACTTAGTAAGGTGTCTATACAGACCTGGTCCGGCCCTACAGTCTGACTAAGTAAGGTGTCTATACAAGCCTGGTCTGGCCCTACAGTCTGACTAAGTAAGGAGTCTATACAGGCCTGGTCTGGTCCTACAGTCTGACTAAGTAAGGAGTCTTTACAGGCCTGGTCCAGCCCTACAGTCTGACTATGTAAGGTGTCTATACAAGCCTGGTCTGGCCCTGCAGTCTGACTTAGTAAGGTGTCTATACAGACCTGGTCCAGCCCTACAGTCTGACTAAGTAAGGTGTCTATACAAGCCTGGTCTGGCACTACAGTCTGACTAAGTAAGGTGTCTATATATGCCTGGTCTGGTCCTACAGTCTCACTAAGTAAGGTGTCTATACAAGCCTGGTCTGGCACTACAGTCTGACTAAGTAAGGTGTCTATACAGGCCTGGTCTTGCCCTACAGTCTGACTAAGTAAGGTGTCTATATACAAGCCTGGTCTGGCACTACAGTCTGACTAAGTAAGGTGTCTATACAGGCCTGGTCCAGCCCTACAGTCTGACTATGTAAGGTGTCTATACAAGCCTGGGCTGGCCCTGCAGTCTGACTTAGTAAGGTGTCTATACAGACCTGGTCCGGCCCTACAGTCTGACTAAGTAAGGAGTCTATACAGGCCTTGGCTGGCCCTACAGTCTGACTTAGTAAGGTGTCTATACAGGCCTGGTCCAGCCCTACAGTCTCACTAAGTAAGGTCTCTATACAGGCCTGGTCTGGTCCTAGAGTCTGACTAAGTAAGGTGTCTATACAGGCCTGGTCCAGCCCTACAGACTCACTAAGTAAGGTCTCTATACAGGCCTGGTCTGGTCCTAGAGTCTGACTAAGTAAGGTGTCTATACAGGCCTGGTCCAGCCCTACAGTCTGACTATGTAAGGTGTCTATACAAGCCTGGGCTGGCCCTGCAGTCTGACTTAGTAAGGTGTCTATACAGGCCTGGTCCAGCCCTACAGTCTGACTATGTAAGGTGTCTATACAAGCCTGGTCTGGCACTACAGTCTGACTAAGTAAGGTGTCTATATACAAGCCTGGTCTGGCACTACAGTCTGACTAAGTAAGGAGTCTATACAGGCCTGGTCTGGGCCTACAGTCTGACTAAGGAAGGGGGCTTTACAGGCCTGGTCCAGCCCTACAGTCTGACTATGTAAGGTGTCTATACAAGCCTGGGCTGGCCCTGCAGTCTGACTTAGTAAGGTGTCTATACAGGCCTGGTCCAGCCCTACAGTCTCACTAAGTATGGTCTCTATACAGGCCTGGTCTGGTCCTACAGTCTGACTAAGTAAGGAGCCTATACAGGCCTGGTCTGGTCCTACAGTCTGACTAAGTAAGGAGCCTATACAGGCCTGGTCTGGTCCTACAGTCTGACTAAGCAAGGAGTCTATACAGGCCTGGGCTGGTCCTACAGTCTGACTAAGTAAGGAGTCTATACAGGCCTGGTATGGTCCTACAGTCTGACTAAGTAAGGAGTCTATACAGGCCTGGTCTGGGCCTACAGTCTGACTAAGTAAGGAGTCTATACAGGCCTGGTCTGGTCCTACAGTCTCATTAAGTAAGGAGTCTATAAAGGCCTGGTCCAGCCCTACAATCTTGCTTAGTAAGGAGTCTATACAAGCCTGGTCTGGCACTACAGTCTGACTAAGTAAGGTGTCTATATACAAGCCTGGTCTGGCACTACAGTCTGACTAAGTAAGGAGTCTATACAGGCCTGGTATGGTCCTACAGTCTGACTAAGTAAGGAGTCTTTACAGGCCTGGTCCAGCCCTACAGTCTGACTATGTAAGGTGTCTATACAAGCCTGGGCTGGCCCTGCAGTCTGACTTAGTAAGGTGTCTATACAGACCTGGTCCGGCCCTACAGTCTGACTAAGTAAGGAGTCTATACAGGCCTGGTCTGGGCCTACAGTCTGACTAAGTAAGGAGTCTATACAGGCCTGGTCTTGTCCTACAGTCTGACTAAGTAAGGAGTCTATACAGGCCTGGTCTGGACTAATTAAGAAGTCTTTACGGGCCTGGTCTGGCCCTACAGTCTGACTAAGTAAGGAGTCTATACAAGCCTGGTCTGGCACTACAGTCTGACTTCTGACTAAGTAAGGAGTCTTTACAGGCCTGGTCTGGCCCTAAAGTCTGACTAAGTAAGGTGTCTTTACAGGCCTGGTCCAGCCCTACAGGCTGACTAAGTAAGTTGTCTATACAGGCCTGGGCTGGTCCTACAGTCTGACTAAGCAAGGAGGCTATACAGGCCTGGTCTGGTCCTACAGTCTGACTAAGGAAGGTGTCTATACAGGCCTGGTCTTTCTCTACAGTCTGACTAAGTAAGGGGGCTATACAGGCCTGGTCTGGTCCTACAGTCTCACTAAGTAATGTGTCTATACAAGCCTGGTCTGGTCCTACAGTCTGACTAAGGAAGGTGTCTATACAGGCCTGGTCTTGTCCTACAGTCTGACTAAGTAAGGAGTCTTTACAGGCCTGGTCTGGCCCTACAGCCTGACTAAGTAAGGTGTCTATATACAAGCCTGGTCTGGCACTACAGTCTGACTTCTGACTAAGTAAGGAGTCTTTACAGGCCTGGTCCAGCCCTACAGTCTGACTAAGTAAGGTCTCTATACAGGCCTGGTCTGGCACCCAGGTATATATAATATTCATTTAAGAGTTGATTTACAATGGATCCTAGCTGTATCATAGCAGACCTCATCAACGGGATAATATACATATAAGGTGTCTATACAGGCCTGGTCTGGGCATACAGTCTGAATAAGTAAGGAGTCTATACAGGGCTGGTCTGGTCCTACAGTCTGACTAAGGAAGGTGTCTATACAGGCCTGGTCTTACTCTACAGTCTGACTAAGTAAGGCGTCTATACAGGCCTGGTCTTGTCCTACAGTCTGACTAAGTAAGGTCTCTATACAGGCCTGGTCTGGCCCTAAAGTCTGACTAAGTAAGGTGTCGATACAGGCCTGGTCTGGCCCTACAGCCTGACTAAGTAAGGTGTCTATACAGGCCTGGTCTTACCCTACAGTCTGACTAAGTAAGGTGTCTATACAGGCCTGGTCCAGTCCTATTATATGATTGATTTAGGTAGTCTATACCAATCAATACTATAATTACATTCAAGAAGAACACCGATAAACATCCCTGATTAATATATCAATAAAATCAAACAATGATCCACTGGTATTCAGCTCTACACTGCTATACAGTATAGCCGTTCTTTATGGAGAGCATTATATTTTGTTAGTGACCTGTACCATCTTTCTTCCTCTCAATGACGGAAGCCTATTCAATTATGTTTATCAGAGATATCATCTACGGCCTGTGTGACCAATGTACAATGCTTCCAAATTTATATCACAAATACATCCTGTGGTGTAAATTATATACAATAATGCACAACTTCAATACCCTTTTGTACACCCAGGTATATATAATATTCATTTAAGAGTTGATTTACAATGGATCCTAGCTGTATCATAGCAGACCTCATCAACGGGATAATATACATATAAATTAAATATTTGAAAAAAAATATATTCTAATATAAGATTTACAACAATTTTAAGTTTTATTGACTTAGGAACAAGACGACATATATTTTGTTTGTTATTCGATGAAATAATAATATTGTGTGTACATATTAATAAGAACATAATAAAATGAACATAATTACAGGAGAGAAAATTTATAAATATATATAATACATAGTTAAAAAAACAATGAATCCCTACACTGTCAACAACTCAATCTTGATACTACTGTTCACGGACCATTTTCATTTCCCCTCTTTTAATTTGTCACGTAGCGGTAGTTTGTTATTGAACACACACCTACGAGGACATTACAAACTAATGGAATATTTAACACTGACATGGCTGACTGGTTAATGTCAAAGTACACTCCCCAGTCACAGGTGACTACACAGGTAGCCATGTGGTACCTTTAACATGGAAGTCATTCAAACCCGACGTTTGGTGAAATTATTTCTCACCGTAACAGGCTGGACATTGAAATGGTTTTTAAACAGTGTCCCCTTTAGTGACGTGTATATTTTCAATTTTATTTATTGGATTACATTATTCCCAGGCACAATAACCTAACGGCAAAGTTAATTGTTATTAGAAGGTTCAACCATACCTAATATTTGTATTTGAGTGGAAGCAACAGGTAACAGGAGAGCTAACCTGTGATCTTCTAATATAAAGGAATCAGTCCCATTCACTATTATATAGATCAAATACAGTACAGCCATCAAGAAATACAAATAAGAATACCTTTAGTAGATAAGTAAGGGGATGAAAGACATGATTATGCCATCCGTTTAAAAACCACGTTATCAAGAAATCAAAACAATTGATTACATCAGACTGAAATCCCCTTTTCATGGATTGAAGAACATTTTCTTTTTTTCCTTGTGACAGGCTCACAAACATTTGTAAATCCATATCATGCATCCTACAGCTTTACACCCCTGTTAATACACAGGACAGTACTAGTGAAGGACCCCTGGACTGCAACAAAACATCTGTCAAACATTGTCCCCAGTATATAAAGCACACAGAACAGATACTGTATGGCCAATCATATGACAATTTTCCTTAAATACATTTTATTAACGGTTATAAGTTGTGGATTTTTGATGTGATGAATATGTTTCATAATTTAATAATGTTATCACATTGCGAATAGAAAATATACATCAATGTATTAGAGGATCTTAAAGAAGAGCATATTGGACAAGATCATTTGGAAACAAGTTTTAGCAAGTTTTATGGAATTTAGATGATATGTAAATGACCTTTTATTTCAATAACATGAACTGCACTGAACTTTGTAGCATCAAACTGAAAAAATAAAATAAACAATACCTTTGTTTTTGCTGTGGCCATGAATTAGTGATGTCACAATAAGCTGGTATCTAATTTGTCATTTTAGAAATGATCAAACTGCAAAAAACAAAATGACCTTTCCATCACATGACATAAACAACTTGACATATTGTAATAACACATGAAATACATAAGACATACCAGCATGACAACAGATGTACAGGTGTGTATGCTGCAATTAATTTCTCCTGTGTTAACCAAGTGTGTAATTCTCCTCATCAACATTGTCTATGTACATGAAAATGTTCCTCATCACCTCACTGCTTACATCTGTTGCTTTATAGACTTAGGATGTGTCTTTATTTTGTTCTGGCTAAGATATTCACAGTAACTTTGTGGAATCAACAGGACATACATACAAGCAGCAGCTAGCTCCATCTTGGTTTTCTGTGGCTATCTTAGCCTATCAATATTAAAATGTATAGATACCGACTTCCTGTTAGGAGTTTATTTGGTAATATTCTTGATACTGAAGTTGTTTTGATGGTTGGATATGCACCAGACATTGACTACCTGTTTTGGAGGGTTGTTTGAATATACTGACCTTATGTTTTGATGGGTTGTTTATCAAATATGGACTTCCTGTTTTGAGATATTGACGAGATATTAACCTCATGTTTAGATATTGACCTCATGTTTCGATATTGACCTCATGTTTAGATATTAGATATTAACCTCATGTTTAAGATATTGACCTCATGTTTAGATATTAGATATTAACCTCATGTTTAGATAATAACCTCAAGTTGAGATATTAACCTCATGTTTCGATATTGACCTCATGTTTAGATATTCACCTCATGTTTAGATATTGACCTCATTTTTAGATATTAACCTCATGTTTAGATATTGTCCTAATGTTTAGATATTCACTTCATGTTTAGATATTGACCTCATGTTGATATATTGACCTCATGTTGAGATATTAACCTGATGTTCAGATATTAACCTCATGTTGAGATATTGACCTCTGAGATATTGACCTCATGTTGAGATATTAACCTGATGTTTAGATATTAACCTCATGTTGAGATGTTGACCTCTGAGATATTGACCTCATCTTTAGATATTAACCTCATGTTTAGATATTGTCCTAATGTTTAGATATTCACTTCATGTTTAGATATTGACCTCATGTTGATATATTGGCCTCATGTTGAGATATTACCCTCATGTTTAGATATTGACCTCATGTTTCGATATTGACCTCATGTTTAGATATTGACTTCATGTTTAGATATTAACCTCATGTTTAGATAATAACCTCAAGTTGAGATATTAACCTCATGTTTCGATATTGACCTCATGTTTAGATATTAGATATTAACCTCATGTTTAGATATTAACCTTAAGTTGAGATATTAACCTCATGTTTAGATATTGTCCTAATGTTTAGATATTCACTTCATGTTTAGATATTGACCTCATGTTTGGATATTGACCTCATGTTTAGATATTGACCTCATGTTTAGATATTAGATATTAACCTCATGTTTAAGATATTGACTTCATGTTTAGATATTGACTTTCTGTTTTTAGCTGTTGGTGGTTCTCAACATATGCTGTATATCGACCACTTTAAAAATATATAAAGATTTTTTTTTTTATCTTTTAAATTATATTTTTAATTTCCTGTATCATGCTTTGATACCCGACAGACAACAATATCCTATGTGCCTTGTCTGACATCTGATATTTTCATCCCACCTTATGTGCAGTCACTTGACCTTGATGATAGAAAAGCTGCTGCCAGGCACATTTACCTGTCCACAATAAAGACTCCCATCCTTGATAGCTAATGATGATGGATCCTTTAGATGTGTGTTCATCATATATTGATCCAGTATAATGGTATATTTTAAGAAGCCAATTGCCACAGGCCAAGACAAACATACAGCATAAAGCACTAACAACTAGTACCTACACTATACTGTCTGTCCAAGATCTGTACAGTGTTTGTCACAACTAAAGATTATTTATGGGCTTTTCAGTCAGAAGTGATGTAGATCTTATTAATCTCTAGTGGTGATTTATAAAGAATCGTCTTTTAAAATCATATTTGAGTTTACAGTACACTGTCAGAATGAACAGTAGCATCAATATAATTTTTCTTTTCAAATTTGTTACTCAAATGAAAAAGGCAGGTCATCAATGAAGTTTAATGCAAATTTACTTGAAAATCAGTTGTTCTCATTCAAAATTTGTACATAAATTGACTGCTCCACTAAGCCAAGACTATCAATGCTATGTAAACATTTGTGGGTGCTGATGTATGGTGCTGACCCAGTCCAGTCAGCAATATAGGTGGGCCACTGGTGGGGGAGGCCATATATAGCCCATCTACATACCTGTAGGAATGACCTTGGTGTGTGTGACCCAATGTGTACACATATATCGTATGTATATAGGTACCCTATGAGGTTACCGATCAGGACTGGTTTACTTATATAGCTTTACCTGTACATTAATCTTTAAAAATGTCTGCTTATTCAAATATCCAATATTTGCTGACCACTTGTGAATGGCATGTTCCCCTGATGGGTTCAATACTTTTGCACTGAGTGGATTTTAATGGTCATTTACACCAACAAAGGTTTAAACTTGAAAAGTCTTTCTGGAATTTCTATTAGTGGACGTTGAAGCAGCTGCCAATGTATTGTAGCCACAGGTAGATTACTATTTTACATACGATAATATTTGACCAAGTGATATATTTTTCCGTGTGAATCAGAAAGATCCATCAGACTCAAAATATTTATAGACTTAATGCATTAGGGATATAAAAATAAGCAATGTCCTTAAATATTTTCTTACATTAAAATGTCTACATCTTTGAGCTAATGTGACACAGCAAAATATTTTTTCCAATCGATATACTGGTATACAAATAAAGACAGTGTATATATACATTATATTTTGGTATTATGACTGTGACACTCATATTACCAAAATATAATGTACAAGGGTACACATAAAACAGTTACAAGAATCAATAAATTGGCTTCCAAAATAACATGACCAACTCCTCAGTGGATCATAAAAGCCTTGTAATGATGCAATTACAATTTCACTGGTCTGTCAAAACCTGTCCATTTAAAATTTAAAACCAACCCTGACATTGCTGATCTGTGCCTTCTATCAACTCTACTATGTATTGACTGTAACTGGTAATTAAACAGTAAAACGATTACCGGTAATTTAACAGACTTAAATAATTTGATCAGCAATAAGTGAACATTACAGTCCTTCATAATAACCTAACGTACCGTGAATAGAATTTAAGCACTTGTGAATCTTTTTCTCCCCTTGAAAAAATATCCTAGATATCGGATGATAACAATTATTTACTGAATCTTTCATGTTCAATATCCAAAAGTCAGCTTCAAATGATAGGGTACAGAATGTCTTTTACATAAATCCTGGTATCTGGAAACCTATGTTAACCAGATCTTCACCCTGTAACACAAATCCTACGGTACATATTTCTATGTTAAAGGAGGCACGGTAGTCTAGTGGTAGGATGCCGGGCTTGTGACTGAAGGGTTGCGGATTAAAGTCACGGCATGGCACGGCACTGTGTTGTATCTTTGAGCAAGATACTTTACTCCGCTTGTTCCAGTCTATTCAGCTGTAAATGCTTATGTGATTGGGCAGTGCTAGAATTGTCGAATGCTAGCTGTAAGCGCCGAAATGGCATCACCGGCTGTACACTCCCCAGGGAGTTGAGAAAGATATTGGCTGGTTGCAAGGTCTTATAACCACAGATAATAATTTGTGAACTGATTAAAGACGACCTACGAACAAGGTTGTGATAAAGCGGTATATAAGAACCTCAAATTATTATTATTATTGTTTCTAATTACAAACATACCAGTAGTCTGATACTTGTTTTATTGGTCTCATCTCCTGGTGCTAGGTTTATTCCAGTTTCTTTTAACTTAAGATCTATGAAAGAGAAAAAGGTCTTATTCAAGTTATTGAGAGATCACATAAATATTAAGTAAGAAATAAAAGCCCTTATGTAAGGTAATTGCAAAAGGTATTCAATTTCAGCTCTTACAATCACCTGCACTGCTTGACTGAACTTCTATATACCAAATGGAAGGTTAAACGATAGCTAATGTTGGTTTTTTAATTTTGTGTTAATGGTAAGTGACAGTTTAGTAAGTGGATAAATGTATACACACACGAGACACGAGTGGCAAGGTTGTTCAAATGGCACCGTTAGCTTATATCTTTGACAAAAATGTTCAAAATTATTCTTTTATCTTCTCTAAAATTA
The DNA here is from genome assembly GCF_002113885.1 of Mizuhopecten yessoensis. Classification (NCBI taxonomy): domain Eukaryota; kingdom Metazoa; phylum Mollusca; class Bivalvia; order Pectinida; family Pectinidae; genus Mizuhopecten; species Mizuhopecten yessoensis. Next base: position 296,287 of record NW_018405514.1, read on the forward strand.
CTAATTTCTATGAATAACTTACTACCTGCTGTTTTCAGGTCATTACTGCATGAATAATAAGTAGTTATGATGACCTTTTATTTAAAATATGCTCTATGAATTTTTTTGTTTGTTGTAAAGCTGTTCAGGCCCTGAATGACGTGGCCCAGGTGATCACGTTTATTCAGTAGTAATCGGGTCAATATTAATACAGTAATATCTCGGTCAACTGGGGTAATTATACAAAACAGAAACCAAGAAAACACTGCTATACAAGTTCATTATTTTAATTTGACATATAGCCAAAAGTATTAAGACGGGACTTAGCAATCCTAGTCACCAGTCAATATTATCTTCCTTGCCAATAAGTACTGTTGTAACAATGTCACACACCCATACACTCTGTACTGTTTAACACGGAACTTACACACTTCTCGCCGCTACCATTTCATTATGTCTGTATAAAATATCAGACCATACATTCCATACTCTCCAAACAGTAGTGATGATCTGATGATATACAAATCAATTGGACTGATTAAAGTCTTGGTGCATTCCGTAATGTTAGTAGCGATCATAGCATGGAAAACTTCTTTGATGAGACACAAATAATTTGTAATGATCAGAGCTTGTGAGCATTCCATATATTCCAAACAGACAGTACCCCATGTAGTATGGCTGATATTTCAGCTGTAGCTGGGTACCATCCCACTCACACTATCACGACCCTCACATTCAACCACGCAGCAATTCCTTTTCGCTCACCAGACCTAATCAAACAGTGATTTTCTAGTTGTTTGTGTTTGATATTGATCAGTTCTGGACCTACAATGAATGATTTACATGTCAGTAACCAATACCATGCCACCTGTTGGTAGAAGTGTTATACTTAAGTTCACAAACACTGTAAATAACACCTCTTCTGACTCCTGTGTGGATTTCTGCATGGGACACAAACTTGGGTTCCGTTTCCTCCCTCTACTGTATCACTATAGTAATAGTCCATACAAACACACAGGAAGGATCTGGTGACCAAGGGCAGATAACCACATTTCTAACACAAACATGGCACAGTTTCCATCAAGTTGGCAGATCTTCAACAATAGGTTCACCTCTATAGGGTGGTTCTGTTGTCTGTCTAGACTAAGGTCCTGGCCAAATCTTGTCTGGGATAACAGATCACCGTCATAACAACAGCAACACAACCTGAAAAACACAAAGAAAACTATTTACTAAGAGACAACCTGATGAAACCATTTAGTACGGACAGATATTTACTAGGAAACAAGCTGATGATAATATTCCGTTGTAACTGTAAGACTCTTTCATGTTTAGTGGTATAGGATTGGGAAATTCAACCAAACGGGTTTTTGAATTTGGTGAAACCTGAGGCTTGCCAAGGGTTTGGTGAAACCTGAGGCTTGCCAAGGGTTTGTTGAAACATGGAGCTTGCCAAGGGTTTGGTGAAACCTGAGGCTTGCCAAGGGTTTGGTGAAATCTGGGGCTTGCCAAGGGTTTGGTGAAACCTGAGGCTTGCCAAGGGTTTTGCACAAATTTGAAAATCCATATGGTGGAATTTCCCTAGCCAACAACCCTGGGCATGAACAAATATTTTTCCGTCATTCCAATCACCAGATTCGGCTAATAAAGCAAAAGACGTCCTTATTTCCACATAGTGGGTTCGTAATGGTCCTGATTACATGATATTGGGTGATTGTTGTATCATTGTAACATCAGGGATGTGAAATAGGGTTTGAAGGTTTAAGTTTTCAATCAAATGAAATTGATCACGGTCACCCATGGACCTATTCAACTGATTTCAAAACTGTCCCTCTACACCAAATACAATCAGGACAAACACCTGTGAATGTTATGTCCTCAATGTCATGTAATGTCACAGGCTCTCCCTGCTCTCGAGTTTATAATCATACCCTCTTTGGACATCGACTATGAAGTCCCTACCATATTCAATAGACCGATAATTACTGATAGTCCAAAGAGCTTTGTGAAGTACAGTTAGTGTGTAATTGTGGGATTCTGTTGAATGGACTATGGTAATTTTTACAGTGCAAAGAGCTCTAATGGTTTTTACAGTACAGGAGAGATTATAAATCAAAGTTGGAATGTAGTGTATAGTTGATCAACTTAGCACAAGGTAAGCTATTTGAGGTAATAAAATAATCTATACTACCCTGTTGAATATGAAGCGAAAAGGCTACAACTTAAGAAAATAAATGTTGAACAGCAGTCGAAGGCCTGAACTTGCTGACGTCAATCAGATAGCTATACAATACCAGAGAAACGAACAAACACAATAAATCTCCTGATTCACAATACACTTGGGTTATTTAAACATGGAATCAATCCTTCATGGTCAGAAAGTACTTAATTCCGATTCTACACATCAATCAACATTTAAAAAAAATAAATATTCATAGATATCTTAAACACCTGAAGCATGTCATTCAGCCCCCTCAGTGAAAAAATGTCCCATACCTCCAGAAAGTTTATATTTCTTCTAAAATTTGTTCAGTTTCTAAATACTATTATTTCCCTTCCTTTGCAGAACACAATTTCAATGGTGTTCTACTAGTACATGGAATAATATATTTTTTTCAAAAAGAAAATTGTTCATACCAATTAATGTAAAGTTTTTCCGCATACTTCTACAAAATTTTCCTTTATACCCAAATGCAAATTAACAATTGACAAAACCTTTGTAATACCATTTCATTGAAAGCACACCTCAAAACAGTAATTATTCAGGTGTCCTCAATCTGATGATGGTATCTGATGACTGTTAAACTATATCTTTAGGTTGTAGATACCTGTGACCTGTTAACAATTGTCATCATCTTTATCGACCAGAACGTTTACAAATGGAATTTGAATTTGATACATGTTGCAGTGAAGTAATATCATCGGGGAAAGATTGTGATAGTCCTCCACCCACCTACCTACGTACAGGTCTACATATTACCCCTCAAGTTTATGCGTGGTACAAAAACTTGTTGAGACTATGATGAAAGGATAGCACTTCGTGTTATTGATTCATGCAGACATTTAAATACATATCCTGTCTACAGCAATACACAAATTCATTATTTATTAAAATAATAAAAATGAACCCACTCTTGGGCACACAGCAGGAAGTCCTATGAATGGTATTATCACACCTGAGCTAAGGCTGTTGAACTCAGTATTGGTAACACCAGTAACTACTGTTTTATGTATAAGGAACAGTAACAGAGACGGAAGCATAGACATTTTGTCTACACAACATATTTCCTAATAGTTCTTGCATACTAGACTGAGATATCTGCATTTCCGGTGGTGCTGGACAATTCTATCCTTTACACGCACAGACTGGCGGGGTCACAATATTGTTTGTGACGTCATTTTATGACGTTTTGGGGTCAGTCTGGGTCATTGACGTCATTAACAATTGCCATCCAGGCTTCATATGCAAATGAGAAATGTGCGGACAGTTTACAAGTTTACTAGAAGAGCAGCTATTTCCACGGGTTTTAGGTAATAAGCAAGAAATAGAATCCATTCTTGATGTGAGGTATGGATAAGGTAATTCAAGCCGTCAGGATTAAATATTGAGCAGGAAACCTGAGACTTACCTTACCCATACCTCACATCAGGGATGAATTATATAAATATCTCAGTCTACAGACATGTTAAAGTGGTACACTGTGAGCCTACAGATTTGTTATAGTGGTACAGTCTCAGTCTAGTGATACACTCTCAGTCTAGTGGTACACTCTCAGTCTAGTGGTACACTCTCAGTCTACAGATTTGTTATAGTGGTACACTCTCAGTCTAGTGGTACACTCTCAGCCTACAGATTTGTTATAGTGGTACACTCTTAGTTTAGTGGTACACTCTCAGTCTACAGACTTGTTATAGTGGTACACTGTCAGTGTACAGACTTATCATAGTGGTACACTGTCAGTCTAGACTTGTCATAGTGGTATACTGTCAGTCTACAGACATGTCATAGTGGTACACTCTCAGTCTACAGATTTGTTACAGTGGTACACTTTCAGTCTACAGACTTGTTATAGTGGTACACTGTCAGTGTACAGACTTATCATAGTGGTACACTGTCAGTCTAGACTTGTCATAGTGGTATACTGTCAGTCTACAGACTTGTTACGGTGGTACACTCTCAGTCTACAGACTTGTTACAGTGGTACACGCTCAGTCTACAGACTTGTTATAGTGGTACACTGTCAGTCTACAGACATGTTATAGTGGTACACCCAGTCTACAGACTTGTTATAGTGGTACACTGACAGTGTACAGACTTATCATAGTGGTACACTGTCAGTCTAGACTTGTCATAGTGGTACACTGTCAGTCTACAGACATGTCATAGTGGTACACTCTCAGTCTACAGACTTGTTACAGTGGTACACTCTCAGTCTACAGACTTGTTATAGTGGTACACTGTCAGTCTACAGACATGTTATAGTGGTACACCCAGTCTACAATCTTGTTATAGTGGTACACCCAGTCTACAGACATGTTATAGTGGTACACTAAGAGTTTACAGACTTGTTATAGTGGTACACTAAGAGTTTACAGACATGTTATAGTGGTACACTAAGAGTTTACAGACTTGTTATAGTGGTACACTAAGAGTTTACAGACATGTTATAGTGGTACACTAAGAGTTTACAGACATGTTATAGTGGTACACCCAGTCTAGACTTGTTATAGTGGTACACTGGGAGTCTTGTAGACTTATTATAGTGGTACACCCAGTCTACAGACATGTTATAGTGGTACACTAAGAGTTTACAGACTTGTTATAGTGGTACACTAAGAGTTTACAGACATGTTATAATGGTACACTCTCAGTCTACAGACTTGTTATAGTGGTACACTGTCAGTCTACAGACATGTTATAGATGTACACTAAGAGTTTACAGACTTGCTAATGTAGTATACTGCACAACACCATAAGCATTTGATAAACACATGTAAATAAAGATCATTACTTCTATGGAATTTTTGTACTGGAGTCACTTTCACAAACATTCCTTAGGTCAATTTCTGAACTTCTGATATTTTTAGGAAAGTATTGAGATAATTCAGGAAAATGTCCTCAACATCAGAATTTTTCTGTAATTCTAGCATTGCTTTTAGATGGTAAAATTAGTTATGGATTATTTGTGAAACTAGGGCAGGGTGATAAACCTAGTTCTTAAATTGTTTAACAAATGTTTTTTATGGAATTTTAACACCAAATAATCAATGATTCCTTGGCTTTTATTTTTATTCTAAACCTTTTTTTAATATTCATTGGTATATGGTATCTCTTTTGAATATACATGCTTTTTATAGCAATAACCAATTAGTTTCATTATTGAAAAGCCTACTGGTAAGCTGAACTTAAACTGAAGCAAAAATGTCCAAGCTTGACAGTAATAGAATATTTATATAAGCTCAGTATAATGTATTAGTCCTGTGTATTGACTAAAATAAGCTGACATCCACAAAATCTTGATTACAGGATAAGTCAATGTGACCAGCTTATAAATAATGGCCTACCAGTACTTCCAGTGTGACGCCCCTAGTCAATAGAACATTGATTATCCCGGCCCCTGTCCATAAACAAAGCCCTCAGTAATGTATTTCTCCCATTAACATACACACAACACAATGGCAGGCAGAAGGCACCACCATTCTACTGCCGACCATCACACTGTACATCTTTTACACTTACATCCATAATCAATTCTCAAACTTTAATGGAAGTCAGGTATGACAATACCATAAAGACGACCAGGAAATCAGACCAACAGAGCATGCAATTTTACATGTTTCTGCTCCCAAACTAATGTGCATAAGAAATGTTATGACACACTGTACATAATGTGTATAGGGTATACAGTATATCTGGTACAAATATACCGAAAGTTTATATACAATTCATTTCATCTTAATAATATACCTTTCAAACTTCAGCTTTATTACAAAGTTTATAGGTGTATATCAAAATTTGGTTTGGTTTGGTTTGTTTGTGTTTTACGTCCTATTATGTCAACAGGTATGGTCTTTTAAGGACATGTCAGGTTATGGTTGTGGAGAAAAGCTGGAGAACCCAGAGAAAAACCACCAACCAGCAGCCAGTACCTGGCAACTGCCCCATGTTGGTCTCAAACTCGTGAGCCTGTGGTGGAGGGCTAGTGATCATAGACAATCAGATACCTTAACCACTAGCCCCATCCCCACCCCCTGCACCATATACCCATACATAGAAAAAGCTACTAAAGTCTGTATAGTATATCATGAAGTTTGGTTTGGTTTAGTATTGTTTAACATCCTATCAACAGCTATGGTCATTTAAGGACCGCCTCCCCTGTGTGCAAGATGCATGTGTGTAATGTAGGCGTATGTGTTTTGGGAGGCTGCGATCTGTTCGTGTTTGTCTCCTTGTGGTAGCGTGGAACTGATGCTGACTTTATAGTGCTACCCAGCAGGACACCCCACTCGATCACATTATACTGACAACGGGCGAACCAGTCACCCCACTCCTAAATTGCTGAGCGTTGAGCAAGAGTAGAAACTACCATTTTTACAGACTCTGGTATGTCTCGGCCAGGGGACAGAACTCAAAGCCTTCCTCACAGGGGTGAACGCTCAACTAAAGGCAAAAGGTGAGGCATTGTCAAGGGAGACAATAGGAAGAAGAAAGTTGTTTAGAAAGAAGAGAAAAGATAAGATTCCAAATTTAGTCGCCTCTTACGTTATGCAATGCGGGCAGCAGGTACAATTCTTACGCCCTTCCTGCAGGGACTATATTATGAAGTCCTAAACATTTCTTTTCATATTTAATCTAGCATATTTTTTATCGTATAATGATATATTGAATCAAAATGTTATGTAATCATTACACTTAGATGACTGTGCTATAGCCTAGATTGTCACCTTCTTCATGCCTCATAGGTATATATATAGGTAAAGCTTATCTCATTTGTATTTTAATGCATTTCTTCTATGACTAACATGCATATGTATAAGTGATAACAAATTGAATTCTATATAGATGGCCACATATATTCTTATGGAACATGATGAGATGATGCAATCACAATTCCACTTCTATTTCAGTGATTTTTTTCCCTACATAATTTCATTTGCACAGACTTATTGGCATATATACCGAAGCATAATGCCAACGCAAATAGATCCACATTGAGAATAGTTTGAGAAAGTAAATGGCAAAAGAATAAAAGTTCTGTTTGAACCGTGATAAAGGTACCAATATACACTAGAATATCCCTAAATCACATCAGTTACCAACTTCAATATAATCATTACATGTATTACACCAAAGGAGGCAAACTGATCGACACTATTATCAAAAGCGACATAGTTATTGATAATACAATTATCTAAGTAGGCATAACAATTCAGATTGGTGCTGTAAGTATTGAACAGTTTCAAGTTGGTATCTATCGACAATATGAATGCCAACTGGACTGTGATAAATTCCATGATCATGATGCCATGTTCCAACTGGCAATCATATTGACTATAAATGCCATTTGAAACCTATTCAATAGTTATACACTTTTTGTATTTACATTTTTTTCAAATATTTGAATCTCATCAAAAATCATATTTCTATCCAAATTTTAAGCATTTAATTCAAGTAAGTGTATTGTGTATGTTTTTTTGTATTACTTGAAATAACCATCTTCAAGGGAGCATCATTACAATTATGATGTCATAATAATAACATTAACATGTGAGCTATGACATTCATAGCTGATATGAATGCCACCTGAACTTGGTAGGGTTATAGTGGTAAATATTATTTAAGGAAGCACACTAATTGACACTTTTATCAAAGGAGAAATATTGATTGATACTATGTATACTGTATTATCAAGACATACTGATCAACACTGTTCACTGTTATCAAAGGAAGAATACATACCGATTGACACTAATATCAAAGGAAGTATACATTCCGATTGACACTTATATCAAAGGAAGAATACATACCGATTGACACTTATATCAAAGGAAGAATACATACCGATTGACACTAATATCAAAGGAAGTATACATACCGATTGACACTAATATCAAAGGAAGTATACATACCGATTGACACTAATATCAAAGGAAGTATACATACCGATTGACACTAATATCAAAGGAAGTATACATACCGATTGACACTAATATCAAAGGAAGTATACATACCGATTGACACTAATATCAAAGGAAGTATACATACCGATTGACACTAATATCAAAGGAAGTATACATACCGATTGACACTAATATCAAAGGAAGTATACATACCGATTGACACTAATATCAAAGGAAGTATACATACCGATTGACACTAATATCAAAGGAAGTATACATACCGATTGACACTAATATCAAAGGAAGTATACATACCGATTGACACTAATATCAAAGGAAGTATACATACCGATTGACACTAATATCAAAGGAAGTATACATACCGATTGACACTTATATCAAAGGAAGTATACATACCGATTGACACTAATATCAAAGGAAGTATACATACTGATTGACACTTATATCAAAGGAAGTATACATACCGATTGACACTTATATCAAAGGAAGTATACATACTGATTGACACTTATATCAAAGGAAGTATACATACCGATTAACACTTATATCAAAGGAAGTATACATACCGATTAATATGTATATCAAGGGGAAGTCTGCTTATTTAGAATAGTACCAGAGGAAGTTTGCTAATTGAAAATAGTATAAAAGGAGGCAGTCGTAAGATATAACACATAATTACCAGTTCAACAACAGGTTTTTTGTCAGGATCACATTAAAAGCACAATTTTAGGATTTCAAAAGGATCAAGGATATTTAAAATGAAGCGAGATCTAACATACTAGTATATTTTTAATACATATGGTAGTGACTTTGTAATCAATTTGTGTGACCAGACAGAATTTTGAGAACAGTTTAAGTGCTGAAAATATCAAATTGTTTATTGCCTGATATATGTACAGATAAAAACTTGACCAAACCTATAACTTATAACATCTCCAGTAATTAACAGGTGAAAAGATTGGACCATCAATTACCAGTCCAGGTTCCAGATGTTAGCTTTATCAGATTAATTATATACATTGCCATATATCATCAAAGTCACAATTTTATGCAAGGAAAGAAATCAAAAAATAATTGTGTGTTATCTGAAGGAGACCATCTTGAATCCCTTTTTTTCCAGTTTGATAATTATCAATCAAAGGTTAAATTTTCATATTTTTTTTTTTTTTTAGAAAATTGAAAAAAGATCTCATGATTAACTTACATCTTGAAAATCCTATAAACAGTTTACAGTAAACAGTTGTCCTGTCATTGACACAGCCCTATATGCAAGTAAACATGTTTATGCAGCAGATTACTTCATTAAGTGGAAGTAAAAAATGACCATTACTCTATACAAACAGCAGTGGCCATTTGACCTCTGTAGTGTATACATATCACTACTAGACTATAGGGTACAACAATATCAGCCAGTCTGTGTGTTTGTTTTTGCCGCTACCATTACAGACAGGTCTACCTAATCCGAGCTGTGTAAAAACTTGCCTGACCAGCCAGTATTAACCGACACTAATCAATCACTGTACAATCAGTATTCATGCTCTCGTGCCAGTATTGATTCATTCACAGTTAATGTTACATGATCTGTGCTGTAGTATCAATGATCATGTGGCTCTAATCACATCTATTGTTTTTACCTAATTTTACTGGTGTGGTAACTGTCTGTTTTTATGTTGCTGTAGATTACCCTGTCATATTGATTCGTATATAAATATCTACAAATGTATTACCATTTGTCAGAGAGGGTAATTTCCTTCTGATGACTGCAGTGACTACGCCTTTTTTCTAGGTACTTTAAGAGTGCAAACTTGGCATTTAATAACCTACTTGCCAACTCTCCCTTTTGTGGAGGGTGACTACCAATTTGGAACCCTACACTTGAGCCTTTTCACCCAGTGAATCTGTTAAACTGTTCCTATTTTCTCAGATCTGATGATTTCACTTCGACTGATAGTTCAAAATATGTCCTTTTAAAGTTTTATTTTGTCCCCAGGGGTATACACACACATTTTATTTATGTTTTTAATTTACCAACTTTAAATATACAAAATTGTACAAAGGGTCCTATTTATGGAACTTTATCAATAAATGATTTATTGAAGCTTTTCTTGGCCTTAAGTTTTGTTTAAAGTGTTTGGGGATAATATCAATTGGATGATTTCACTTTGTAACCCATTCAAACTACCAGTATGGACATGTTGTGTGTTGTACCTAAGAGAAATTGTTGAATGTACATATGTAAATCCATATGTATAATATACACGATTTGTGAATATATGGCTCATGTTTACATTTGTAATGTTCACATATGTACATAAAAAATGTGATTATGAATAAAAGAACTGAATTAAAAAGAAAATTGCATTATTTAACAAAGAGGCCCATGGGCCTTAATGGTCACCTGATATATTTATACAGAGAGTTAATTTGGTTTTAAACATGAACAGAACTATTTTCAAAGTGACAAAAAACAATAAAACCACCTTATTCAATATCTAGCATACAGATTTAAGACTAAAAAGTATTTGAAACTAACACCTCCGCTTCTAAACAAGGAAAATGAAGAAATTTTAGCACACTGATTGGGCCCCACCCTACAGCCCTTGGGGTAGGGCTGGCTCAAAATTTTCAAAGTATCAAACTGTCAACTCAGGGTTATAATTCCAATCAAGTTATTAACATGTAATATTCAAAGTATCATTTGCCATTACAAACCATAATAATTTTTGCCCCCCCCCCCCCTTCCCCAGGGGGTAAACGTGAGACCCTAGGGTCATAAACTTTAAGACCCCTCCATCTATGAAGAGTGTTTGATTCTACCATATCTGGGTCTTTGAGAAGAAGATTTTTGAAATTTCAGTAAATTCAACCCTTTTTGGCCCAACCCATCAGCCCCGGGGGGTCAGTCAGGGCTGATATGTGCATACCATCAAACTACTACCTAACACTGATAACCAAAACTGAATTACTTCCAATGGAAATTAAACAAATGTTGGTCCAAAATGTGATTTCCCTATATAAACTATAGTAAAGTTTACCCCCTCCCCAGGGGGAAATGTGAGACCCCAGGGTCAAGAAATTCACAATTTTGGTAAAGCACCTTAAGACCCTTCCATCTATGAAGAGTATTTGATTCTACCATATCTGGGTCTTGAGAAGAAGATTTTTGAAATTTTAGTCAATTTGACCCTTTTTGGCCCCGCCCCTCAGGCCCCTGGGGGCTGGGGACCAAACCAGCTACTATTTTTGTTGACCTTTGGCCATGAAAGGTTTCTGCAAAATTTCATTGAAATTGGTTCAGGGGTTTTGGAGAAGAAGTCGAAGATGTAAATTGTTTACGGACGCACGACGGACAAAAGGCGATCGCAATAGGTCACTTGAGACTTTGTCTCAGGTGACCTAAAAATCAGGATATATCCATATACACATTTTATTTTAATGAAAATTCTTTGTTCACTACTATTCAAATTTGCCTTTTTTCCAAGAGATGAACTGGTATTGTAGGAACACGATCGCCAGAATCTTTGATGAATCCTATTAATATACTTTGAAAGTGACCAATACGACAAAAATTGCATTAATTAGAGAACACCAATTTGTTTTATAATTCGAACTTGGTCATATTACAATCTGGAACATACCAGTGAGAAAGAAATCTGATGCAATACACACAATTTAAAGATTTCACATTTTCACATTTTACCACCATGTGACCTAAAGCAATTAAATTGAACAGCCTTAAGCATGTTTAGTTGCAACTTTATCAACTTTACTAACTTTAACAGGACAAATATCATGACCTAGGCCTTGTGGTTCTGTGGAAGATGTTTAAAGCAAAGTTGATAAAGGATGCAGCACCGTTGCTGAACATAAAAGGATTATTTAAAATCTACCACACTGATTTTTGAACTGTTAAGTTTCTATATAAAAACACCTTAGCATACTGATAAATAAAGCATTTTGTCAAATTTTCTACATGGTAGCTGGTGCAGAAAACCAAAAGTCCCAGAAGCCTTGTATTGCTCCCCTTAATATTTATATAATCATTACAATATGAATTTATTTATTATGTAAGGTTATATGGTTGGAATGCAAACGTTTTTCTATGCTATGACCGGGGAACAAAATCAATATGGACCAGGCTGGACCTATGAGCCAATCATGCTAGCATAATTACAATGGTCTCTTTATTCTTACATGGTTATAGGGTGGGAATCTCAGCAAAACCCATGTCATAACACAGGGACTTAACCACCAGGGGTAAGGCTGACAGAGGGACTAATCCTGGTCGCATGATTGTGCAGCTTATATGGGGATCTTAGCTGTTTTTATGTAATGACTCAGGGACAGACCCGAGACAAATTCTGATATCATGAATGTATTTTTAAGTTACTTTATGTAATATGGGATAGACATGATAGCCAATTAAATTCCCTGACCAAGAAACTAAGTCCCCAGTAGCAGGATTGTGTTCATCTTTTCATACAAAGATCTCTTCATACAAAGATGGGCCGGACAGCAAGGCTTGAGTGAGGATATTGCTTTTCAGGATATGATGCAAATACCCGAGGGAGGGCTGGACCCCAGTGTGAATCATGGAAGCATGGATGTAATTGTCTCTTGTTGTCTATTATGTTTTTATATGGCTATATTGTGGAGATACGTCTTTAGGTGAGCCATTGTTCGTGCCCAAGGGATCATACAAACTTCATATAATATATGACCACCATGTCTTCTTGATAATTCGAATTAAATATGGTGATAATCTGCACAACATTTTGCAAAGAATGCACCAAACCAAACCAGGTTAAAATCTCAGTAACCACATTCAAGAAGTCTTTAAAATTATTAACTATATTTCTGCTTCCTGGGTGGGACATGTTTTTTGCTTATGAAATATTGTCTCCTGGGCCAAAGAATGCTCCAGACTAATATAGGTTAAAATCACTTTTTACCTGTACTCAAAGGGTATAATCTTTTACCTATTATATATATTTCATCATATGGCAGAAGGAAACAAGTATATACAGTGTAAAACATGGGTAAGTGTACTGAATTCTAACATTAAAGATAACCGTACTGCAGATCTGAGATAGTTTAAAATACAAATCCACATATTGCACAAACATGAACACCACACAGATTGATTAGAAAAATGTGGAAAATTGTTGAGGACAAAAGAAAGGCCATGACATTCAACACCTGTAAAATGCTGCTAGAGCAGCTACACATGGAAAACAGTTACTGGCCCTATTCTCCTTGCAATTCAATCAAATCAAGATACTGAGCTTAAATCTAACTATAATAATCACTAGGTAGGTGTAAAAACAATACTTGCTTCATCAGATTATGAATTTAAGGATTAAATAAATTATGTTTTACCCTTATCAACATAAAGAGAAAATATCTGACCCCAAATGTGAGCTTGAAATCAAGTGAAATAGCTGTTATTGTATGATATCACTTCAGTAGAGGAAGTGGGTATGATATAGATGTATAATAAATGTCTAGCCAAGCAGTTAAGGTGGTCCAATCGAGTTATTGTATGATATCACTTCAGTAGAGGAAGTGGGTATGATGTAGATGTATAATAAATGTCTAGCCAAGCAGTTAAGGTGGTCCAATAGAGTTATTCCAAGGGGGTATGAAAAATTGATGCAAAAACAAATCTAGCTATATAACAAAGAGGACCAAATAAAGATAGATACCTTTTCACCCCGTATGATCTAACAGTTTTAATTGTTTTAAATTGAGAATGTTAATTAAATGTACACTGCACTGAAGATATCACTTTTAATTTACTGAAGATTCTATTTATCTAATAAATATTAAAATTTTGTATTTCAAAACATTTTTTTATGAGAGAGATATGGAGAATTATCAGTATGATAAATGTGATATCTTCACTGCATACAAGAACTAAAATAATGTAGTGTTCAACAGTGATGAAATAAAGTGGACTATTTTGTTACAATACAAAAGTGATACAGTTGTGGGATCGCACAACGTTACACGATGTGCGGTGTGCGCACGATGTGTGCACGATGGGCGAACGATAAAAAGCTGGACGATCATTGCTTGCGCACATCTGTGCGCACGATGGACGGACGTTGTGCGATAACAATCGTGGTTGGTGTAAATTGAGGAATGCCTTAATAATTTATACGGTTTCGTGTTTAAACATATAAACTTGATGTTTACGTATGTTTCTATATTCTAGCAACATCTATAAACTTATCTTTCTGTCTATACATTCTTATATTTAGAAATTGTGTTTTCTGTGTTTTTAAACAAACTTAATCGACACATGTAAAATTACAACACAATCCCGTATACAGGTAAACATAACCACTTTGTACATGTACCTGGACCGTAGTTTTCTCCCCGCCTGGGGCACTTACGTAACTCGTCGGGTAAGGCCGGGGGTGTGAAAATCCAGGTGAAGGGGAGCCATAGGCAAACGAATGCAAATAACAAATACTATTCATTACGGTCAAACGGTATCGCATATCAGCTCTGTGTGTCAGGCACTGGTCAGGTAAAACTCCGGACACTCATAAAATTGTTATTTACCTGTTCTGTTACCTTGGAGCCAAACCCATTCTTGACAGCCTAACGGTCGCTGTAATACTGTGTAACACGCATTGTGAAATTGTATAATCTTGATTATTGTGATGAGAAATTACAGATATATACACAGTGTACATTATCGCATACAAGCCTTCCGTATTTTTGTCATTCCGTAATTTTGATCTACAAATGATACCAAATCGCACAGTTGTGCGGAGAGAAGCGCACAACGGGGCGAACGATTGCTAAATCGCACAGTTGTGCGCACCATGTGTGGACGATGTGCGGACGGTGTGTGAACGATGTATGCACGGTGTGCGCACGCTATTTTTGGTGCGTTGTGCGGTCCCACAACTGTATGTGATTTTGACTTGAAATTAAATGTCTCACAATGTTATTTCACACTTGTGAAAATGTCAGAAAAATCTGCCATATTCGTGAAATATGTATGATATTGATAAACAAACCATTGAAAATCCTTGGTTTATAAACTGAAAATTGTTCAAATATAATGCTTAATGTTTAAGAGTTATACACTTACCCTGAAAAGAGGATGATGAGATCAGAAGAGGTCCTCCATTTCCTTCATGAACTGGTCGTAGGCGTCGTCCTTCGTCTTGGTCTGAGCTGCTGCTGAGGCTGGAGCTGCTACAGGAGCCAGGCCTAGTAGCCGCTTCTCCTCTTCTTTGCCTCCTATCATAAAAACACAACCATCAGTATTCATTCTCACTTTAAACATGTAGGTCAAATTATACACTCTCAAATTTGTAGGATTTTTTATATTAATTCATAGATATTTTAACTCACTGTTTTATTTATCAGTATTAGGAGGTGAAATTCCAAATTGGTCTCATAGAATACCAAATTAGTCAACCTTGGGATTGCAGGCATCAAAAGGCAATGATTCTTACAGAAGGGAGATAATCAGCACATTTGAACAAATACCTCAATTAAAGGGAAACAACCAACTATGGATTTTTTTCATTTTTACTTTAGAGACAGCTTTAATAATACAAATGTATGGGTGGTGGGATCAACAATATTTTACCTTCTGTTTCTGATACCATTTCTAATAATTGGTTTGAAGCAAGTCTGTGAATAACTTACCCATAGGTTTGACACGCCCCTTGGCGTCCCGCACTTCTCGCTTGACCTTGAGAGCTGTCGGTGTGAACCTTGTAACATCCCCCATCACATTCTTGATCTGAGGTTTGGCTTCGATTGTAGCTGCGTTTTTCTTGTCGTCGCCGCCAGCCTTCTGGGGGAGTTTCATGATACTGGGAGGGGCACTGAGCACATTGGGATTCTGAGAAGCAATACCAGGAGGAGGCAAACCAGGGGGAAGTATGTTTAATGGCCCACCTGGTGGTCTCATTAATCTGGGCGGCAGTACACCTGGAGGAGAAGGGAAAGGTTCAGTCTGATATCTACATACTATCACATGACACTCCAATTAACTAATTGACACATAAATTCTCTTTCTGATTTTTCTCTCTCAAAGTTTTGTTGTATTCACTCTTTGAAGATCTGTTTTAAAAATAACATGATCATGTCAGTAAATTCCTGATAAAAAAAGGACATAACTCACATATAGTAAAGTAATAATAACAGTCTGTCATCTATCAAGCCATGGATCACAGTTTATAGAACTGTTAAGACATTCAAATTACAAATTAAATCTGCAATCTTGAACAAACACATAAACTTATTATTCTGTTATTTCTCTGTTGATATTTCACATTAAGTAAACATCAAAACACCAGAACTCAATAAAAGTTATCTTTAAAAATATCCCTTGTTACACATTAATTGAGCACTTTATATACCAGAACACATAACAGATTTTTTACACTTCATTATGTTTAGGTATTTCAGGTGATGTGACCTCTTGTTTTCTGAATACTGTATGAGCATGGTTACCTGGTGGACCGGGCGGTAATCGTGGGGGCAGCCTGATGTTGGGAGGTAACCCAGGTGGCGGTCCAGGGGGAAGACCTTGAGGTCGACCTGGAGGAGGACCAGGGGGCATCATTCTTAGGGGTGCTCCTGGAGGTCCTCCTCGTAACATTGGGGGTCTGAACATCATGGGAGGGGCTCCTGAAGGGGGGCCTGAAGGAGATAACAAAATATCATTACACACTACATATGCCATAATATGACAACACTATAGTCATTTCTGACAATAATTTTCAGAGCGTATTTCAATGTTCTTATCACTTCTTACAGAAACATTTCAAATGGTACACAAATATGTATGTCATATTGCTAGGATGTACATACAGAATAAACATTTTACCCTATTTGTGACAATTTCAATGATGTCCAACAGCAGAATCTGACCTTTGCCTGATAAGCATTGATATCTTACCTGGAGGGACTCCTGGTGGAAGGCCTGGGGGTGCACCGGGAGGGGGACCAGGAGGGATAAGTCTTGCGGATGAGGCGGCTTGCTGTGCTGACTCATCTCCAGGAGGACCATCTGGTAGATTAGCCACAGCTTTCTTTTTCTCTTCTTCGTCCCTCTTGGAATCTTCACGTCTTTCACTCTGATGGAAAAAAGAAAACAAAGTTGTTTCATTAGTATAACAACACTGAAAATTGCTTGACTCTCTCGAGTCAGAAATGTACCTATAAACAGAACAAGGACATAGCAAATATTCAGTCATCGATAACAGATTTAGCTGACGAATACTAAATTATTTATCTTGTATTCTCTCGAAAGTGTGTGACATGATGGTCTAAGAGAATAGAAACACATATCATTCCATACAAATGTAGTTCTTATTACTTTATATTACTTTTGGATTCGATCACGTAAATATTTCTCAAATGTATCATCAGTAAATGTATAATAAAATGCCTTACCCTCCTGTCCCTATCCCTGTCCCGATCTCTATCCCTATCTCTGCTCCTCTCATGGTCGCGGTCCCTCTCACGGTCTCTATCCCTGTCTCTATCTCGATCCCTGTCTCTATCTCTGTCACGATCTCTGTCTCTGTCACGCTCACGATCACGATCTCGTTCACGGTCCCTATCTCTGTCTCGAGGTCTTGTGATCCTATCCTCTTCCTCGACCGGTGGGACCTCTACGCCTTTGGGGCCTGGCTGACCTGCCATCTTCAACATCATCGCCTGTAGTGGTGTAACTGCAGCCTTCTTCTGTAAACCAAACTTTAACCTTGTGTCCTTCTCATCCTCTTCAGGATCCCTCATATCGTCATCAACAAATCTTATCTTTCTCTGCTTAGCTGCTGAAAATTAAAAATATCAAATTCATATTTGATATTAGATAGAAATGCCAGTTTATTTCTGCTTATTCATTGTCAGTCAATAATACAGCAGATCATCAAATGATCCTTCTCTACTATTTCCTTACAGTAATGAAAAGGCAACAAAAAAGGTTATCAGGGCCATTTTCATTTCAGTGGACAGATTATATGGCCGGACTGTACTATTATCATAGAAATTGGGACAGATTTTTGCGATGGATTAACTCAAGACTTGAAGCAAATTGTGAAGGTTAGCATAAATTTACTCTCAAAAAATGTTTTACGAGTAGTTAAACAGTTGTGGTTATGTATGTGTATCAAGTACAAGACAGTCCTTTGTTGAATGTTACTTCATCATATATATGCAAGACCACACACTTTTGACTTTTGTTTTTCTAACGAATCAGAAAGCATGAGTTTATTGCGCGGATGAATATATATATAGTGAATATATACATCCACGCAATAAATGAGTGCTTTTTGATTCGTTAAAAAAACACAAGTGTGTGGTCTTGCTTTTATCACATACCTCCCGTATTTGGTAAAGATCGATACAAAGATTTTATAAACTTTGATATTTTTTGCAAATACCGGGCTAGTAGGTAAATTCAACATTCCGTATTGCACATGTGCAATACAGAATGTTGTATTCATGGTCTGAAAATTGCTTGTATTACTATAACAAGATTCAACAGGTATGTGATAAAAAAGTGTATGTACCTTGCTGGGCATCCTCCAGCTCTGGATCTGGTAGCATTGGTTCATCCTCCATCATCTCCTGGGGCTCCTCTATTTCCACATCTACCGTGCCTATGTTCTCCTCTATATCTGTAACACAAGAGATATCAAGTAAGACTACTGTTGGACAGGTGAAAGGGACAAAACTCTTCACATTGTTGAATTGTATATATTTACACCTTGGGCCTGTTCGTTTATGCGGAACAACCGGTTTGTCTGTTTATAAATGTAACATTTTCAGTATTAATCCTGGCGGACCTGCAATGTTTATGCAGGCTTTCCAAGGCTTTGTCAAGGCTCGTCTGAAAGGAGCATCAGATTACTAGGTCCGACCTTATTTAAAAATGAAAAACTGTGGTCCGCCCGGTTTAGCCACTTAAACGAAAACAGCCCTCGTGTATGGGTGTGTTTCTTAAACTCTACAAAAGGCTTATTGAACATAAAAAGGTTATAAATACTTTATAATTTTATATGGTCATGTTTGCTGCTTCTTTTTGTAAAATTTGAAATAAAATTTAAATAATTTCTAAATTCATAGAAAACAAGAAATCATACTTGGTGAAGATCTGTTACACAGCTAAAAACATATACTTATTGGTAAACATGGAAAATTTCTGCAACTGAAAATAAATCTATCTTCTAACCTTTGGCAGGATCATACTCCTCATCCTCACTGTCAGACAATTCTGGAGGGGGCCCAGGAGGAGGACCTGCAGGTTTTCTCCGCCTGGCTACTTCTATTTCCATGGCTGTCGCTTCTCTTTGCCTGTAACATGCACCATTATATTACTTTTCAACAGGAAAAAGCAAATCAAAATTTATTTTGCCGAATAAGATATTTGCTAGTAGTAAATGTGTAATATGTGTATTAGATATTGTCATTTTAGAATAAAGACCTGTTTTCTTACATAGTATTAAAAGTTGACTTCTCACTTCACCTTTTGAATTTATGTGTAGTTCAATAAAATGTTGCCTTAGTTAGTAAAGTTTACCCCTTCCCCTTTTTCTCTTCTTCCTTACAGAGGTGACTACCATACATAACACATTTCAAAAAAGTAGTTTCTATCAACTTGAGGATACCGGTAATCCCAAAATGGGATATATGACTCTTAAAAGTTCAACTTTCATGGAAAATCTGCAAAATTTTACCTCTTAACCCTTTCAACCCCATGTAACTTAGGTAGACTCTACCATGCATTGATCTGGATGAATCCATTATGGTCTACAGTGGTGAAAGGGTTAATATCACACAAAGAATTATTCCATCAAAACATTGCTTGGTCCCTATAAAAGACATCTGTCATACAACTTACCCATATGCAGATGACTTCTTGAGAATTCCATGTGGTTGTTTTAAATCATCCAGACTTGGTATTAGGATTTCATTGGGCAGAGGTATCAAGGAAGGAACTGTAATACAAGAGCAAACTAAAGGCTACAACACCATATGATTAGGAGCAATTGTGATTATTAGTTCTTAGTAAGGTTCATTTTGATCTCTGAAAATTGATATTAGAGTCTTTATCAAAAATGCAGAATCAAAACCTTTCCTGTAGTTCTGTGTTGTGGTATGTCTGGTAAAGGTTTACTTACTTGTACTGTGTTGTGGTATGTCTGGTAAAGGGTTACTTCCTTGTACTGTATTGTGGTATGTCTGGTAAAGCGTTACTTACTTGTACTGTATTGTGGTAGGGCTGGTAAAGAGTTACTTACTTGTACTGTATTGTGGTAGGTCTGGGAAAGGGGTACTTACTTGTACTGTATTGTGGTATGTCTGGTAAAGGGGTACTTACTTGTACTGTATTGTGGTATGTCTGGTAAAGAGTTACTTACTAGTCCTGTGTTGTGGTATGTCTGGTAAAGGGTTACTTCCTTGTACTGTATTGTGGTATGTCTGGTAAAGCGTTACTTACTTGTACTGTATTGTGGTAGGGCTGGTAAAGGGGTACTTACTTGTACTGTATTGTGGTATGTCTGGTAAAGGGTTCCTTACTTATACTGTGTTGTGGTAGGTCTGGTAAAGGGTTACTTACTTGTACTGTGTAGTGGTAGGTCTGGTAAAGGGTTACTTACTTGTACTGTATTGTGGTATGTCTGGTAAAGGTCTACTTACTTGTACTGTGTTGTGGTATGTTTGGTAAAGGGTTATTTACTTGTACTGTATTGTGGTATGTCTTGTAAAGGGTTACTTACTTGTACTGGGTAGTGGTAGGTCTGGTAAAGGGGTACTTACTTGTACTGTATTGTGGGATGTCTGGTAAAGGGTTACTTACCTGTACTGTATTGTGGTATGTCTGGTAAAGGGGTACTTACTTGTACTGTGTTGTGGTAGGGTTGGTAAAGGATTACTTACTTGTACTGTGTTGTGGTAGGGCTGGTAAAGGTTTACTTACTTGTACTGTGTTGTGGTAGGTCTGGTAAAGGAATCTGATCTAGCTGCACTCGTTCGGCATTCTTTACTTGTTCTGTTTTATGAAGATTCAAAGATTAAGTTAAAACTATTCAACACATGTGTGAGTCAATCTTATATTTTAGAAATGCTGCAACTGTTGATAGCATCATCCGGCTACATAACTGTAAACCAATGATATAAAGTAAATAATGAAAAGAATAATTTTAGCACCTAAACACATGGTCAGTTTTATTACACTTAAACTCTTGCAAACTTACTAAGCTATGATATGGTCACCTCAAGATTTTTTTTTAGATATTGTTAACTTACCAAAAAAAACTTGAAGTTGCATTCTTTTCTTTTCATAATCATTTTCAGATTTTCGTAAATCACGAGCAAAGTCTGGATTTTCTTTTTCCTGTGAAATAAAATGCAAAATATAAACTTACAAAAAACTGTCATTGTGACACCAGCGAAATGAAGTTTTCCAAATAACGTCATATCACTATTAATTTAGACTAATGCGCTAATGATTTTCATTGCATTATTTCCAAAAATATATGTATACCCGGTTTAGAGTGACCGAACCGTGGAACAATCTAGACTCCACAGTAATAAACGCTCCATCATTAAACTGTTTCAAATCAAGACTGAACCGTGCGTGGAAACACCACCCAGGAAAATTCAGCCCCGCATGCTACAGAGCGGGAGGTGCAGACCGGGAGTCCGTACCAGTAGAATTAGTAGAAGCGTCAATAGTAGTCTATGACTAATGGTATGACGTCGACAACGGTGAGTTAACGGTGAGTTATATAAAAGAAAAAAATTAACGTTATCTTCCTTTTAGAAATAGATCTTCATGTATATCAAACTAAGAAAGACATTTAAAGGATACAAAACAAAAGGTACTAGGGGCCTGTATCACTCACTTGTTAAATACTGAAATGATTATCTTACCCAATCAAGAGACTATTCCATTTGAATGACCTTAAATTTGGACAGTTCTTCATGCTTGAAAGCTGTATGTCATGACTCAAAGCAATATAAGTTCTTTATGAGAGGTGTCTGAATTTTCAACAATTGGCATACATTTTTTGGTTTGTAAAGAGGATGTCTATTCAACATGAGTTTGCAATTTGATACTCCAACGTTTTAGGGAAAGGTCGATTTGATTCCTGCTATCAAGGGTCAAATAAAATCCCTAATAATTAGCTTATGTGACTGTATGTGGATCAAGATTATTAACCCTTTCACCACTGTAGACCATAATGGACTCCTCCAGATCAATATATGGTAGAGTCTATTGAAGGTATCTAGGGGTGAAAGGGTTAGGTGAAACGACACACCGCGGTACACGATTCACCGCAGTATTTCTTTTCGGTTCGGTTCACGATTATTTTGAGAGGTCCCAAGGTACACATTTGGTACATTCCTGCCCGCTCGCCTGTTAGTACAACACTACCCAATATAACGCCTGTTCTGATTGGTTGGTCTCGTCAACATAAGGTCGCTTCGTCCAATCGCTGATGTCTTATCAAAATCAGAGCTCTTCGAAATAAACAAACATGGAGACAAACTCTGAGGACTTCGTTATATTGAAACCTCTAGCATCATTCCGGTCCCCTGTCTGGGGATACTTCAGATTTCGCGTAGTTAACAATAACCTAACAAACTTGTTAGTATGTGTACTATTTGTTACACTGACATGAGTTACAAAACAGGCAACACAATAAATATGGCTACCCATCTAAAGAGGAAGCATGACATCGCCATCAGAGAAAAAGATAATGCCGGGTTTCTTAACATGCTTAACATGTTGGAACCTAGATACACCTACACAGTGCCGTGAAGAACATGGATGATCTTGAGATATGATTCAGTATATTCAAATGATCAACAATGACATTTCTATTAACTTCGATTACTGTTTAAAAATATTGTCCATTAGAGTAAAAGAAATCACCTTTTATAAGATTTTATCTGTATTTTACAATTGTTATTTCTTTTTCTTCATTTGGTTATGTATTATTTTGAGGAGAATCAGCTGATTAAAATTTCTTTGAATCTATATTTTCATTTTATTTCTTAAGTATAGCATTGTATTAAAATAATTGTATCGTATCGAAACATACAGAACCGTGAATTCTGTACCGCTATATGTATGGTATCGTGAGGTAGGCGTATCGTTTCAGCCCTAAAGAATATTGGACAGGCTTTAAAGCTTTCTTCCAAGTAAGTTACAGGCAAATTTGAAAACTTCAACCAATTTGGCCCTGTGAAATTGAATGTTGGTCAGCTTCTTATATTTGACAAAGTTGATAATCCTCTATGCCGACACCCCAGGCCTCAAATTTCATTAGAAGATGTCATTTGAAGAGACTTACACTTTTCGTTTGTGTGGCCTCGAGTCATTGTACATTTTTGTCAATTTAACTGACCATTACAAACTGAAATACCAAACAGCATTACTCTGTCTGAACTTCTAGTTTAATCATTCACAGCAATCATTTAGGATTTCAACACATGTCACATGTGACCTTGAATATTGGTCAAGTTCAAATTCAACTAGAATTTTGTTTTTGTGAACAAAAACATATGTCTCCCCTTGTTAGTAAATAGACAAACTTCGGTATGAGAAATGAACAAAGGGCCGTATCTTTTTATATAGTGGGGCACATGACCCATATTTAGAATGCGACACTTCCCAAGATACGTTAAAACTATAGCAAGTTTGGTCAACGTAGGTGAAATAACATGGAAGTTATGCCGTGGACAAACTTCGGAAATAAAAATAAACAAAGGGCCATAACTCTGTATATAGTGAGGCACAAAACCTGATTTAAGTGTGCGAGATTCCACCTTCCCAAGATACATAAATATGGTAAGTTTGGTCAACGTAGGTGAAATAACATGGAACTTATGCTCCGGACGAACTTACGTATTGAAAATAAACAAAGGGACATAACTCTGTATATAGTGAGGCACAAAACCTGATTTAAGTGTGCGAGATTCCACCTTCCCAAGATACATAAATATGGTAAGTTTGGTCAACGTAGGTGAAATAACATGGAACTTATGCTCCGGACGAACTTACGTATTGAAAATAAACAAAGGGACATAACTCTGTATATAGTG
>NW_018405514.1:320921-340933 GCF_002113885.1 Mizuhopecten yessoensis
GAGCCATTAGTCTACCGTTATCAACCTAAGCACTATATGGCATATATACGTTACCGTTTCAAACATCAAAATAGAGTTTATACTTCATCACTCATACGGTTTATAAGTTTATATATTTACTTCTTCCTTCTACAGACAGCGTCAATGCTTGACAGTCTTCACATGTGCTTTCTCGAATCATATGTGTTTCACACGCGTAACACTCCCCAGACCGCAATCCGAGTTGCTAAAACGCGCAAACCTAGTGCACGAATTTCACCACCACAACACTCGTAGAATGCACCGGAGATAAACATTTTGTTTTCAGCAATTACTTAAAGTATGGATTATTATTTGGATAAGAGTATCAGAAGACTTTATGTAACCCACAGGTGAGTGTCAGAGATTCTACTTTCTATTTACGATAACGAAACTATATAGCGGAAGCATGCAATACTGAATTATGCGCACGCACCCCGAACGGAAGTGGGTCCATCATTTCGTTCTCTGGACAGAATTAATAAGCCGCTCGGCTCTCGCCAAGAGCGGCTTAAAAATAAACAAAAGGCCATAACTCTGTGTATAGTGAAGACCAAGACCTAATTCCAGTGCACTGCGCACATTCTGTGGGTGATGCAGGTATATTCTAGTTTAATCAAGATATCTTAAATGGTTTTAAATGTATGGGCCGGACAAGAATTTACTGAAAATGTTGCACTTATTTGACCTTGAAATGAAGGTCACAATGACCTAATTCCAGTGCACTGCACACTTTCTGTGGGTGATGCATGCATAACTTAAGTTTCATCAAGATATCTTTAACGGTTTAAAAGTTATGGCCCAGACAAGTTGCGATAAGAAGAACCAAAAGAAGAAGAAGAACCAGTACTAATACAATATGTCTCCCTTCATTTGAAGTGGAGATATAATGATACCTCAACCTAGTAAGATACATGCCAAATTGCAATCCTTTTGGTTGCATGATTCATAAAAGGAGGTCGTTTGAAGATTTTAACACATTTTACATTTTGAAAGTAAGTTAAGGTCATTTATTATTTCTGACAGATCTTCAAACCAGCAAAATACTAGAGCAGGGATTTAAATAAAATCTTACAGAAGACTTCTGTTGTACTTCATCTTTGATGATCAGAAGGTATAATCTTTAAGTTTTCCTTTGTCACATACCAGTTACAATTACTTACATATAATTTCATAACTCTCTGAAAAGTCTCCTTCAATTTTTTCCTCTTGTCTTTCAATACTTTCTCATTTAGCTTTGGTGCCTCCATTGGGTTGTACTCTGGAAAACCAAAAGATTAAAATCCTTGATCAAACAATTCAAATTGTACATATATTTATATCAAAACATTTTGCAAAAATAAGGTTTGATTAGTTTAATCATGTCTTTATACATAATGTACTAGTTTAATCATGTCTTTATACATAATGTACTTACCAGGTATTCACATATAACGTCCCAAAAATACTTTTAAATTTAAATTTTTCAAATAACCTTTTCCTGGCTTATGTCTAAACTTTATTTTATTTTTACACATAGTGACCCATATATTTAGAACCCAATCAACACCTTTGTTAAGTTCTTTTAACAAGTTTTGATAAAAAAGATTTGACAAGAGAATGATGATTAATAATAGATATGATCAACTAAACTTACCCATCTTATCAATCATTTCCATTTCTTGTAGTAGTTTTAGTGGATCTTTGCCTTTCAAAACAGCTTGTCTCACCATCATACGCTGCTTCTTGTTCTAATAAAATATTAAATACATGTTAATTCATAAAAAAAATCATCAAAGGTAATAAGGGAGGCAACTGCATCTGAGAAAGGATTAAACCTATTTCTTACATTGTTTTAGTTTTTAGAGTGATGACAAAATGCATGAGAACTCCATACAATGCAGGCAAAATATAATGGCTCTGCTCTCCACAAACAATTTAATCAATAGTTACTAAAAAGACCTACAGACACAAACAAATGATATATTTTAAAGGTCTTCAACTGCATCAATAACAGTCCAAACCTGTACATATTGAGATTGAAATCCCAAGTTCTTAGGTAACAGGTATGAAATAATATTAACTTTATACCTATAGCTACCCCTCATTCAGCAATCTTTTTATAACTTCAATTTTCATGTAGTATATCATTTTGTCTTTACTCTGACTTTCATTTCATCTTTTCATTTAAACAAAGAAAAGAAAAATGACTTATTCTGTGTTTTAACAAAAGAAAAACTTATCATGTTTTAATATTTTATCTTTTTCAAAGCTTTTCATTCCTGAAGTAAAACAGAAAGATCACCCGATAAAACCTTTCTTATCAAGATAACTTATTCCGATATTTTAAATCACTGAGTCAGCATGCTGCTGCTGCTGTGGTAGTTACCTTCTTCAGCTCTTTCTTCCTTGCCTCCTTTCCTGGAGAATAAAAACAAAATAAAGATATTGATAAAACAAAATGGACTTACAATTATGGCAAAACACAAAATTATGACATGCACTAGTATGTCACATATTCTGTTATAAAATGAAGATATGAACTACAACTGTTCCTTACTTAAAAGAATTACCAGTCTGCAAGTCTGATCATAGTAATCACACAAGCAAGAATTGAAATTGCACAGTGATGACTTTCTTTAGAAGAATCTTTGCTCACTTTGCAGAACATTCCAATTCCCATACTGAATGAGTCTATACTATAGTGTAATAAGGAAGATAGATACAACTGTTAAAATCTAACAACTGAAACACTGAATTCTTTGATGAGCATTAAGTTAAGATTTATACCAAAATTGTACAATCTGTTTTAAAATAATTCTATGTAGTCATGCTACCCATTCTCTACATATGAAATTTCAGATTTTGAACTTTTTATGATTGGTTTGGTCTGGTTTAATTTTGTTTAACATCCTATTACTAATAACAGCTAAGGTCATTTAAGGACATGCCTCCATGTGTTTAGTGTATGTGTGCTTGCGTATGTGTATGCAGGAGACAGGGTATGTTGGTGTGCTTGCAATTGTCTCCTTGTGATAGCGCTGATCTAATGCCGACTTTATAGTGCTAATTCACTGAAATGCCATACCGAAGGTACCCAGCACAGCATTCCGCCCGGTCACATCATACTGACAACGGGTGAACCAGTTGTTGCCATTCCCCTCAATGCTTTACGTTAAAGCAGGGAATAACAACTACCATTTTTGAGGACTTCAGTGTCAAGTTTTTGAGTTGGTTGACCTCTTAGTTCTGTATAAGCAAATTTCACTTTACCAATAATGACCATGAAAGACTTGGAAAAACTGATAAAATTCCTATCTGCACGCTAATAATATTTTCAGCAAATTAAAGATAAACTTGACCTTTGGTGACACATACGTATCTTTTTCTGTTTTAATGTCTCACTAATGTCCCTTTTATTCAGAGATAGAATCAGACTTGCTACTTTACTTGTCATTCTAGACATGTAAATGCATTGAGGGGACTAGGCCGGGGGATTGTTGCTGATCCCAATTTTGCCCTGTTGCCTTTTTCCTCTCCTGTTTTAGTGGTGCATGTGACCAACCCTTGATTCAAGTAATGTGTATGCACTAGTATACTGGAAAGGGAATACCATAGCCCTAGCTGTAAATACAAAATCTAGTTGTCATCAGAACAAAGAATTACCAAAGGAGGAAAGTATGTGACGGTACAAGACTGGGTGACTACTGGAGGCCAGTTAACAAACTCAGTTCGGTTAAAGCGTTCATTGAGAGTTCGGAGGTATTGGTCAGGTACTGGATCACCAGCAAATCTGGCTATAAAGTCAAATATGACCATACATGTACAGAACGAATGTAAACAAATAAGTCAATTATGGTCGCAATTTCTTCAAGCACATTGAAAATTAGGTGGACAAACAGGTGAGTCAGTAAAACGAAAGATTTTTATCTAAAAACTAAAATTCCGGTGACTTTGTTGATTATCATCGTTGCAGTTTTTGGTAATAGTATATTTTATCCTCTGTATCTGATGGTTAGAACAACGAATATTAAAGATTTCTGTACCAAAACACCAAAAAAATAATTCCCNTCATACCTGCCAACCCTGGACATACTGAAAGAGGGTTATGACCCTCTTTTGAAAATTAAAAAGAGGGTCATAGTGCGCGACGGCTTTTTTCGCAACAAATATAAGAAAAATAGATATTAAATTATAACTTAAATATTTTAATGATGTAAAAGTTACATTCTACATTCATTGAACTGTTCTTCCAGCAGATCTAGCTGATCCTCATCCACAATACCAAATTCAAAGCTGAAAAATAAAAAGATTTGTCAACAACACAACTTATAAAATTAATTCATAATAATATATATGATACTGTGTTTTCACAGGCATTTTTTATGTCAATTGAAATGGTCCCGACAATAAGATGTCACATTCTGCTCATATAAAATACCATTTTGTTTCTGTCAATGAAAATGGTCCTGACAACAAGAAGTTGCACCCTTCTCATATAAAATATCAGTTTTATACGAGTAGGGTTTGAACTCTTATTGTAAGGATCATTTTGATTGACAGAAACAAATCATCAAATGCCTGAGCGTGTTTTTGACTAGAGTGCAGAATGCAGCGTTTGGTCCACGACCACGGGACTTTGTACACTATAACTCATTCTCCTACGACATTTGATATGTGTACAATTATCTTTTCTTTTAGCAATTCGTGTAGTAGAACCTGCAAGTCCCGATAAAAACTTCTTCCTTCAAGAAGACATAACGTTACCTTCAAAATACATTCTATTCTACGTAAATACAACTCAATTATTCGTTAAAAACCTGACTAATAACTTGTCAGCAAGTTCAGTAACAACGTTCTTTATATAAACATTTGTAAAAACAGTTCTAGTACGTATATAAACAACTCACAACTTACCTGTTGGTGAGAAACGGAAACAGGAAATATATCGTCTTTCTTGTGAAGAAGGATGGAAAAGTCTAGAGAATTCCGAGTGACTTCGGTAACTTCTAATATACGAAAAGATTCCGGGTGAAAACGGGTGAAATTGACGAAATCCGGGTCAAAATCGTAACCCGGCGGGTGAAGTTATAAAATCCCGGGTGTAACCCGACGAAATCGGGTCACTTGGCAGGTATGCTCATATTAGTATAATGTTATCAAAATATTGCATAATTGTTGAAAAAACGAATCCTTACCCATGCAAAAACTCTTTTACGAAATTAAACAAAGTCCGTCTTGGGGGAAAAAAATAGAAACGACCGCCATGACAGATCACGCGTGATGTTATCTCAATTATCCTTTCTATATATGGCCTGCATGGCCAAATATAGTATTACTACTGATGCTGCCATGTTTACTACAATATTCATATTGGGTCATGACACCCATATTTGGACGTCTGACCTATATCGGAAGAGAGACGAACTTTCCAACATGGCGGTCAATTCAGATTTCGATTACGCTTGCTACGTTAACTTGATAATTTAACGACATTTTAGGCAGAGGTAAACTTCAAGTTGTGCAGGATATCAACAGAAATAGTTCATACTACAACCCTATTTATGGATGCAGACCAATGTGCTGTCAATTAATTCTAAAATCTCCCCGGTGTGATTCACACTGGGCTTGCTCCATTACAAGGCATGGGATCGATTTAATACCCAGCGGGGCAGAGGAGGCCGGGTATTAATATTAGTACTAATTAAACTGTAGCGTAAAATATGTCCACTGTTAATGTGTTATTATGATCTTTAATGGAAAGATTGGATAAAAAACTCAGGGTATTGCTGAAATTAATAAATATTCAATTATACAGAGGTCTTGACAGTAAACATTATTGTTTGTCACTTGGTTAAATCTGTGGTATAAAACAGACACCTCTTGTGGCAGTCCTCTCCAGATCTCTGACAGACAGGGTGGTGGTATCAGCACAGGAATTGTACTGGTTCCAAAGCTGAGCATGGAACAGTGAGTTATCCATACTTGAAGGTGCGAGTTAGCAGGCCAACCCCAGCCCATGTAAAACAACACATACTAGTATCATTTATACAGCAAAATGTAGCTGTTAAATAGTGATGCTGAGGTATCTTTATAAAATTACAACGCACTAAACATGCATGTCATTCGATTTCTTGGCTCATGGAGCGATTGTTATCAATGTTCCCGGCAGTGTTTGTCATAATCTCTAATTACATATATAGAANCCCCCCCCAAAAAAAATAGCCTCTAAGATGACCAAGCACTGACTTGTAGCAGCAGCTGATCTAAGTAAAAATGTATCAGCTGCACGAACAGCCCTAGTCCAAATTATGGTTACCGTCAATGAAAGTACAAAATTTACCAAGTTCCTGTTTGTTAATGGTAAACCACAAAATACAATACATGATGAATATACATGAGAAGTATTCTTACATGATTTCAAAAGTACATTTGACAGTTTCATATATGACCATATAGATATCCCATTTACTCTTATTTAATTAACCAATCAGTGCTGTAATTGACAAATGGAAAAACAAAACTGTTTGGGAAAAATAGAAATTCAGGTTTCATGATAAAATTAATGCGTTCTTTGGTTGTAATCTTTAATTAACTACCAAGATATTGAAAGAACCACAATGACTTTGGAGACTGTACTTGGATACTACCATGTGAGCAGAGAAGTTGAAGTTCAGATCAAAGAAGGGTAAGATGATGTGTGAAATATAAAACCCTGTATATCCAATCTTTATGTGGTTCTAAAGAAATCAACTTTATTCATTTTACAATAATACCGGGTAATGGAACAAATAATAATCTTTTTTTTTATTTGAATGTGTCATAAGTTAGCCATCACGATTCTAGTATAGCAACATTCCTATGTTATAGGAAATTTTGCTATAGACAAAGTTTGTTCTTCCTGAGACAATTCTAGGGATACAAATATGGCTATAAATATAAACAAGAAGTTATGTATCTTTGTACTGTTTACTGTATATATACATTGTTACATGCACTTTTGTTTCTTTACCAGGCCGCACTCCTGTGGTCTCCAAGGTTACCTCTTACAGATGGACAGGCTGCTTCAAGCTCACAATTACTTCCAGAAACACAACCCCACCAGTCTAGAACTTGTTGATGTTGTAAGTTTAGCTTTCCATCCATAAGTCTATAGCAATGTACATCTTGTATAATCTGTACATGTTGCAACTGGGCAGTTATTCAACAAGAAATCAAAGAAAAATATAAAGTTAAGATTGGAGGTTAATCTGAATGTGTTATACATTTGCCTGACATTTATGTTCAAAATGGTAATGGTAATAAAATGTGATCTTTGGAACACAATACCTTGAGTGAACAATTGAAAAAATGCAAGAATATTGAACAAACTTCAAATTGACCTACTTGGTGTGGTAAACTTGACCAATACATGGAAATGAAGTATAAATATTCAAAAATGGAAACTATTGAATGGTTGAAACATAACAAGCGTAATAAGTTCTTCAAACACCAGAAGGCAACATCAACATAGTTATTATAGGTAGATTCAGCAAATCACCATGATGGTAAAAGAAAATGTAGTCTACATACCATATCTGTATCCAATAAGGTAAAAAGCTTACATGATAATTTGTCTCATTTATAGAATTTTTACCATCATGGATACACAGATTTTTTGCTAAAACTGTTCAAACTCCATATTGAATATGCAACCCAAGTGTGGTCACCAGTATTAACAATCAAAGATGTTGAATAGATGAGCCACCAAAAAAGTAGCACATCTTAAAGACCTGTGTTATCGGGAAAGGCTGAAATCCTCATGCCTATTAATTCTAGTATATATGAATCTAATCATTGGCATGATAAAAAGCTATAAACAAATCTTCATTGCATAGATGAGGTATAAACAGATCTACTTTTTGAGCGAATTGTACAGGAGATGACAGTAGAACATATATACACTGGTTCATTCTTAGCAGAGTGAAAGTCAGAGTTTGCTGAAACAGGCACTGGCATACCTTACATTTCACTTGTAACTATTACAAGTTATGATGCACCTCCTGAAGACATCATAGTTGATAGACCTATATAAGCATGATGCTACCCTATGATGATACACAGGGATGAACAATCATGATTTAGACTTGAAATACATGTTATTGCAAAATGAATATGAGTCAGTTTTATGTCAATTTTTCAGATTCGTGTTTTTGACGAAGGAAAGGATGCCTTGCAGGTGGAGTTTCGCACATTATTGGGGCGTCATGGCCGACCTGTCCCGGCCATTACTATCCTCAATCACATCAGTTCATATGAGGGTAGGTTTTATGATATTTAGAAAATGTATTAATTCTACCAACAGAAATGAGATGGCTTCATTTTGGTGTTATCATGTGCACACA
The DNA here is from genome assembly GCF_002113885.1 of Mizuhopecten yessoensis. Classification (NCBI taxonomy): domain Eukaryota; kingdom Metazoa; phylum Mollusca; class Bivalvia; order Pectinida; family Pectinidae; genus Mizuhopecten; species Mizuhopecten yessoensis. Next base: position 329,303 of record NW_018405514.1, read on the forward strand.
TGTGTTTCAATCTTTCACATCATTATCTAATTCACCTCCCTAAGCTACGGTGTATACATTTTAATTGACAAATATGTGTTTAAATATTGCTGACTGATGTAGATATGATCCAACTCTAAATTAAACGGAATGTTAACATACCAGTGAAGAAAAACTAAACAACACAGCCTACCTACGTTAAAGGACATTGATGTCTTCCACACATAGGGATGTTTTTGGTGGAGTTGAAGGATTAAAATTCTCGGCGTTAGGTTAAAATAATAATAACATAGAAGGAGAGCAGGTACTAATTACAAACACTTTCTTAAACAACATGGAAACAGTTTTGTCAGAAATCAGGTTTAGTGTAGTTCACATGTAATTTTTGTAAATACTTATTTTTATACGCCCGTCAAATTTGACGGAAGTATTATGGTATGGGGTTGTCCGGCTGTCCGGCGTAAACTTTTGTTTGTCCGGCAATCTCCTCCTACATTTTTCGACCGATCTCTTTGAAACTTGGTATACATTATAATCATGATATGAAGTTGTATCTCCCTTAAAAGAATTTTGATTCAACAGTTTTACCAAAAGTTATTGCCCTTTGTTCATTTCAGTATTGGATTTTTTTGTCCAGAGATCTTCTTCTACATTTTTTGACGGATTTCTTTGAAACTTATTAGGCTAAATAATCATGATATGTTGTTGTGTTTCCCCGAAAAGAATTTTGAATCAACAATTTTTGCAAAAGTAATTGCCCTTTGTTTATTTCAGTATTTGATTTTTGTCCGGCAATCTCCTCCTACATTTTTCAACAGATCTCTTTGAAACTTGGTATACATTATAATCATGATATGAAGTTTCGTCTCCCTTAAAAGTTCTTCACCTTTGTTCATTTCAGTATTGGATTTTTTGTCCAGAGATTTTCTCCTTCATTTTTTATAGCTTGTCAGCTAACCACTCTTAGAATGATGCAGATCTTATTTCAATGTAAGAAAGTATATAACACTATATGGCATTCGACGGGCGTATATTGTTCTGCCCCGCGGTACTCTTGTTTCAATTGTGTTTCCAACAATTTTTTCACAAAGGTGAGAAGTCACAAAAGGAACAACAGTCATTTCATGTCCCTTGTTAAAATGTGAATAAATGTTTGCTAGATATTTGATTTTTATAATTGAATATTGAACGTGTTACTAATTTTACTGAACATTATTGTAGACCTGCAGCCAGGAGAGGCAGAAACCCCATCAGAAATAGAACACCTTCCAGAGAAGATCATCACTGAGCTCGGACAGATAGCCAGGTGGCTCGTTACTAATGGTCCCACCACTGACTTCCTAAAGGATTACACCACCATGCGATCATCCATGATGGTCAAGTCCCTCCAATGGTAAACATGGACTAAACAATACACTTTACCCAGACTTTTACATAGGACCTTGTATATTGGAACATGTCCAAACGTAAATCACAGGGGCTACATTTTATTTCATAATACCCAGTAGTGATAATGGCAGTAATATATTTTAACTTGCTGGTACCCTGTACCTTAAATTGGAACCTAGTAAGTTTTTATTTGGTATCTAATTAAAGATAAATTTACATTGTGTATATATATATTTCAAGATTATATAGGGGTCTGTTTACACAAGCGACGCTGTTCCTGTTTGTGTTCTGTAAAGTTGCTGAAAACAAAATATTCTTTAGATTTTGTACCATTCAGATGGTACTAGGCTTCATTTAAATCACTTCACTCTAAAGGGTCCTGTTTCAAGGACTGAATATAATGTCATCAATTTTTTTGTATTTTTTTTAGCTGAAAGTTCTGACAATGTACCTGACGCAAAGCTGTTGTTTAACAACACATGCTGCAGTAAAAAGTCAAAGACATTGTATAAACCTTATGTGATATAACTTGAGTTACCGTCAAAGGTCCCACATGCTTGTTTAACAGTGCCTTTTTGTTACAGTTTGAAGGAGCATATGAAGTCCTCCAGTGGTAGCAGTGTTAATGCCATATTCCCCGGACAACACTCCCCCGCCACAGTATGTAGATTTACCGGGGGGTATACAGAGTTGTTGATAGAGGATTTATGGATACATTTGTATTTATTTTGTGATATGATATTAAATGTAGCACCGATTTCTTAAAAAGAGTAGTCACACTTTCTGATTTCAATTAATTATTCTTTAATATTTATATTATAACTTGACTTGATTGGCCTGCCATGATATACTTTTGTGGTATTTTAGTCTATAATGTATAAATATGGCCTGTGTACACAGATTGTCGTTAGATCTAATTTTCAACAACCGTTTTTATTACAGACAAGCAAATTCAGACCTAGCAAAGATACACCAGTGAGGAAGAGTATGAGGAAGATTGCGTAAGTTGTGATTTATTGAACAATTACTAATGGATACATATGAATTACGGAATACATTTCAACAATAACATAACTAGAAAATGGCAAAATAAGAATCTATGGTATGATAACTTTATTTATGTTTTATTGATATCAGAGTATACTGTTGAAGGTATTGTGTGAAAAATCTTGGGGGGGGATCTGAATAATTGCTACAAAAACATTATTTTTAAAGTGAAGGTTAATACAATCGTTTTGATTATTTGTAGACATACCTTTAGGAAGAAGGCAGCTACAGCTTTGATACAGTCACCATTTGATCCAGGTAAAAAGCAGGAGAGGAAATATTTAAGTTGATATTTTTTTTAAATAAAATAATCCATATAGAAAGCATTTATTGTTTTAAATATGACTTTCAGATTGCATCTCTAATTATAGATGTTGTTATTGGATTCTTCATGAATTATGGTTATATTTCATGAGTGGTTAAATATTTTAATATTTTTGTCTAGAGTGCATAACACATGTGTATGGCTGTGTAACCAGCTGTATTGTCCTGATCTGACATCCAACTCAGCTGCAGTGGCTATTGAGAGAGATGAATACTTTAGTGCAAGCAATTAACTTTCAAAATTTTGGGATTCAAGATGGCTGCTGTGGCCTCTGATTAGCATTTCTGGCAAAAAAATCAGATCTATTGGGTCACTTATTACACATTTTGTGGGAGTGATACAGATTGAGCATACTCAATATGAAAAAATAAAATTTTCTATTTTCTGGATTTAAGAAGGATACTATGACTTCTGATTGGCTATAACATTATTAGCTATTAACTTGAGTCAATCGTGAAAGTGAAGTGCGACAAACCTTATGCTATTGTGCTGGTTATTTGTGGACCTACAGTCAATGTTACAATTAGCATGTGTTGTTATGTGTTTTTTTCTCAGGTTATGGTGTTAAATGGCACATGATATAAAGAAACAGAATGCAATTTAAAGAAACTAAAATAATTCTAATTTCATTTACATGTACATGTTTTTGCTTTCATACGTAAACTTTAAATCCTCACTATATTGCAAAACATGGTATCTTTTATATCACTGTGAATTAATGCAGTACATTTTTGTTTATATAATATGAAACAGGTCATCGACGCCAAGGTTCTTACACCGATGTGATCAAAGAAGAGAGCCTGGACGTGGAGATAGATATCTACATCACTGAGCTCACTGCACTCCTCAAACTTATGCAGGTAAGGTCTTACCTAAGGTCTTCATATCTTGTTGACAGTTAAACATCTTATGTATCATACATTAAAAGTCGGAATGTTTACCCTAATTTAGCCACAAATGTTGGAATCCTGGTTTAGTGGCCTCATAATGTTTCTGCATATGATTACTGATATGGCATCACTGATATACCGGTATCTTAAAAGCAAAACTTTGCTAGATTTTCAACAATAAAGTAGTAAAAAAAATCATTACTGGATTTATGCCTGTGAAAATCAACTTTAAAAATATCAATCTGCATCAAAACATTAATTCGGAAGAGCTTACTATAATTACACATAAGCGTTTGATTTTTGTCTCAAATTGGGTATACTATGTACTGTACTTTAGAGTGAGAACCAACTGATGTCTGGCATAGTCCCTGAGAAGCACCATCGCACTGTGTTTGATGGGGTAGTTCAGCAGGCTATGGACGCAGTGGTCAGTGAGGGAGAGGTCAGTAGAAGACAGCCTGGCTGTTACAATAGATCTGGATATTCCAACACAACAAAGATAAATTACAACCAATTAACCGAGTTGAACCTTCTAATCTTAAGATAAAAATAGGGTATTCATTATACATTAAGAAAACATACAATTTAAATAAAGTTATCATTGGATAAAAAAGATGATTTTTTTCTGAAATGTCTGTATTACTTAAAGTGTTTAATCAGTAACTTGAGTTGTAGTTGTTGGCGAGCAATGCTAAAAAGAATATCGTCAAACATGAGTTCATGGCGGTGCTTTCCATCTTCCCTGTGGTGAAACATCTTCGCACCATCAGACCTGAATTTGACTACACACTAGAGGCAAGGACAAAATGAAGTCATATAGCTAGAAAGAATAGCTACTGTATTAGAGCTGGTTTAAGTTATTTTCAATGAAGTTTTATAATGATAATGATAAATGCTTAAATTTGCAATGACGAAAAATGCTGCACTATTTTCTTGATTCAAAGCGTATCTGTACCTATAAATAAAAAGGAAAAATCACTGATTACATACACTTTGGAACTCTATTATGGGTGAAGCAAAGACTTTGTCATAAGAGTTGCTAACCCTATAAAGATCAAGAGGCCTTTTCTACATTATAAAATGAAATAGGAAGGTACACATTTTTCGTAGCAGGCATGATTTCACCAGTTTATGTTGTGTTTTCTATTTGTAGGGCTGTCAAACCCCAACTCGAGCCAAACTAGTCTCTCTGTTGTCCACACTTGGAAGTACAGTGAGTGATTCCTCTGTTCCTGTCTCACTGCAGTTATACTTTCTCTCTGTCTCTCCGTCTTAACTGCCGAACTATTAACACCAGCACATGTAGTTAAAAGCATAGTTGGTCCAAAATAAAGCAATACAGGGTAGTTGAATAAGTGGTACTGGTAATTACTTTGTATGACTAAAACAAATGGTAAAAAACACAGAAAACAATAATCATATTCTGACTTTTGCTTGTTCTGACATACAGAGTACTTTGTATGAAAAAAGTGATATGTACCTTGTTTGTTTTAGGGTGCCAAAGCTCTAGAGGAGTTTGTTGAGAGTATAAAGGTGAGTATAGTGAATGGGCTTAAACAAAGAACTTGATGTGTAAATATGTTTGATATCTTGCTGGAATGAAATACTCTCAATTTGGTTCAAATAAATGACATTGACTTACCTTGACATAATTTTAAGGTCACATGGGTCAAATGTGTAGACTTTTTAAAGATCTTGTAAGGTCTAGACTAGTTGTATTTGATCTGTAGTGTAGGCTTCCTTGCGATCGAGTAAATTTGACCCACTTTGAAGGTCACAGATGTGAGATGTGTTTTCTAACACCATTCAATAACAGATGAGAGGTACAGGCCAGTTGGGCCTCTTGTTATTGTATGATATTGGGGTAGGTGTGATCCACTAGTTTACTTTCCTTTTAGAATGACCCAGATAAAGCCTCCATGCCAAGAGATGGTACAGTCCACGAATTAACCAATCATGTGAGTTCTGTTGCTTTCAGTACAATTTAGTCAGCCAATACTGGGCAGTCAGCTCATTGTTTTAGGTGAAAATGATACTTGTCTTCTCTGATTGAACTTTAGAAACAGTTTTTCTTGCATATTACCACTATTCATTATCAGGCCAAAGTTTCATCATCAACAGAAATTATTTAACTTTATGATTAATTTTTCAACCATTACACTTTTATGTAAATGACATAGGAGTTTGAGAAGTTTAAAAATCAAAATCAGAGGAAAATTGTGAAACTCGGATCAAATGAACAGCTTAACTAAAGATTTCTTGAGAAAACATTTCCAATTATCATACTTCTCAAGAACAGTACTATTTAAAGATACTGGAGGTATGAAATATTGAGACATATTAGTAAAAGTAAAATTTTCCTAGAGAAAGCACATGTACTTGTTATCTTTTGACTTGTAAGTATCAGCTCCTGATTTTTAGTGGATATTTTAAATCTTCCAGACCATCATATTTCTGGAGCCACTACTTGATTATTCCGATACTGCTGGTGCCATGCTGCTGATGCATGGTAAGTAAACTATAGCCAAGATCAGCTGGCTTCTGTAAATTACAAGGGAATGCAGTGTTCTGAACACCTACATTTAGTGGTGTCTGAACAGAAAACCAGTAGCATGCGGATCAACTGGCTTCATAAATTTCACGGGGATTAAAGTGTGTGTCCAGTGTTGTCTAAATAGTAAACTGTAGCATACAGAAAAGACAGCTTCTGTAAATAACAATGTATTTACTGGGTGAATCTGTGTTGTCTAAGCAATGTCATCATTGGTTGTTGCAGATCAAAGTGGAAATTGAAATAACAGTAATGATATGTCTGCTATGGAGGATGCTTACTTCAGAAGGGAATGAATGTATTCTATCGTTTCAGTAAGGCTCAATAGAAGTCCTGATACAAGAGATTAGCACTTAAATAGATAGTGTTAAGATATTTATTTTTTGAATTCATGTAAGCAGTATCATGATATTACTCAAATCTCCGGGAACTTTTGTGATGTTGGGATTAAATTGTGTTGTCATTCTCCAATGATATTAATTTCAGGGGAACAAGCCGCTCCATCTGAAGCAGTTGATGCCAAGAAGAGCAAACACCAGCTTGCAAAGTACTGTAGTAGGTATCACTTACAATAATCTCTTGTTTGTACATGGTAATAGAATTAAGAAAAATTCAATGAAATCAAAATATTTTCGGATTATTTGGTCTAGATTTGAATTCAAATCTTACAATCACAATGATACACATGTAGTCTCTGGTCAATTATTGACTCAGTTATAGGGAATACCCCATGAAATTTTAAATAGCTTTGATGGTATTACACTTGCCTTATAAACCAGAAGTTCCTGATATGATTCCAAGTAGAGACACTTCAAAATGTGACCTGTTAAGTAGGTTTAAAGTACATGTATATGATAATATTTCCCATTTCAGCCAAAGTTCTGTCAGCCTTGGGTCTGAATCTGAGCAACAAAGCCGAGACCTATAGTGATCCCACACTGAGGCCAGTGTTTATGTTGAACAACTATAACTACATCCTCAAGTCTATACAGAGGTAAGAACATGCTCAAGATCAACATTTAATCAAGTCTTTACACAGGTACATACACGCTCTGGGTCAGCACATAGCAGTCTACACAGGTACATACACGCTCTGGGTCAGCACATAGCAGTCTACACAGGTACATACACACTCTGGGTAAGCACATAGCAGTCTACACAGGTACATACACACTCTGGGTCAGCACATAGCACAGTCTACACAGGTACATACATGCTCTGGGTCAGCACATAGCACAGTCTACACAGGTACATACGCGCTCTGGGTCAGCACATAGCACAGTCTACAGGTAGACACACGCTCTGGGTCAGCACATAGCAGTCTACACAGGTACATACACGCTCTGTGTCAGCACATAGCACAGTCTACACAGGTACACACACGCTCTGGGTCAGCACATAGCAGTCTACACAGGGACATACACACTCTGGGTCAGCACATAGCACAGTCTACACAGGCACATACGCGCTCTGGGTCAGCACATAGCACAGTCCACAGGTAGACACACGCTCTGGGTCAGCACATAGCACAGTCTACAGAGGTACATACACGCTCTGGGTCAGCACATAGCAGTCTACACAGGGACATACACGCTCTGGGTCAGCACATAGCACAGTCTACAGAGGTACAATCATGCTCTGGGTCAGCACATAGCACAGTCTACACAGGTACGTACATGCTCTGGGTCAGCACATAGCACAGTCTACAGAGGTATGTACACGCTCTGGGTCAGCACATAACACAGTCTACACAGGTACATACACGCTCTGGGTCAGCACATAGCACAGTCTACACAGAGGTTGGCATCTTTGAATTCCACAGGTTCTGCTTACAATATACATATCTTCTGTCTTCTTGGATTTTCTACTAACAGAATCAAAGTCCTTGTATGCGCACCCTGTGGATAATACGAGTTGAAATACGTGCACAAGTGTGGTGATAAATCAGCCCTGCAATTGGTCAGTTTTTGGTGTCTTTGACCAATCAATTAGCTAAATGCCATCCTTCAATTTTGTCATGAGAGAAATTCAAGTGTACTTTGCCATACCCTTGATTGAAAAAGTTCTTACTGTAATTTGTTGCCCTAACAGGATGTGTTTATTGTTTAAGTCAGCAGCATGTTGATTTTTTAATCCTTCACACAGTGTCACAACTTCCAACATAGTGTTATCTACCATTGTAATTGATAGATCTGGGTTACTGGAACTTATCCACACCTACCATAAGGAGGTGGGACAGTACTACGAGGACAAGATTAATGAAGAGAAGAAGCACTATTCTCAGAGGTATGTTATCTATTGTAGAAAAAAGTACACAGTACTCTCAAAAGTAAGGAAAGAACCTCTACTTTCATAGGTAAAAAATATTACTGTGAATGGGACAGTACTACTGTCAGTGGTGCATTCCCTGCCTAAAAAAGGAAAATACTATCTGAAGTATGCTTTGGTAAATTATGGAAAACAAATTTTTAGTCACACATTTCAAATGAAAGTAAAAGGAATAAATGCTCACATTTGATTTTGTTGTCACTTAATGCACAATAATTTTGTTTGGAGTCATTATTTACTAACGATTCACTGTGATCAGGCAAGCTGACGTAGAGCCAGTACTCGTCTTCATTGTAAATTTGATCTTAAGTAATATAACTGTTCTACCGTGCTATTTGTTTGTCTTACAAAATAAGTTTGTCCTGTAATATACATTAACAGTTCACTGGTACATGTAATACTGACCGTGATGTTATGGTGGTGATTGCTATTTTTAGTTGGAGTCGAGTGATGCACTACATACTGGAGGTCAATGAGCCAATGTCTATGCAGAGAACACAGTCCTTGGAAACAGCAAAGGTACTCTTATACTCATATATCTTCATGGTCATTCACAGTATTTGTTTCTTATCAGAAACATTCAATACTAAGTAATTGTCTAAACAGCTGTGATTCCTATACAGTGTGGTAGTTGATTGTATACAAACTTGAAGTGAGTTGTAATTTATTATTAAGTGGTACTTGATTGTGATTGAGTACGAAGAAAACAAGAATATTGAAGTAAAACAAAACTGTTATCCAAACTGAAAATCAATGAAAATAGAATAAAAATTTAAACAAAGGAAAGACTCACAATGAGATCGTTGAAAAAAAGCAGGTGACAAGGTGTTCCAGAAGTGTAAGCATCATCAATAACACCTGCCATGTGTATCTAGGTCAAGTTAATGTCATGTTCTCAAACAGAGTACCAGGGTAGTGACAATGAATTGTGATTAAGTTAATCTTGTGATAGAGTGGTACTAATTTTGTTTAGATTTCCTTATATTAGAATCCAAAGAAATACAAAAACCGTAAGAAAAACTGAAGATAATTAGTACTTCAATATTCCATACACTCATGATTCAATTATGTTTTATTTTTAAAAAAAAATCAGTTGAAGGACAAAGAAAAGCAGAACATCAAAGATAAGTTTACTGTGAGTATATAAATGTCTGCACCTACTTGTTAATGTTTTTATGAAGTAGATGTAATATGAAACATTAAAAGTTTCTGATGGAAGCTTCATCCATAATTATCAATATAATATCTAGTGATGAGACCACAATAAATCTATGGATACAATAGAATCGAAACGTGACATCCATTTTAACATCTACTTATAGCCCAAGTTCTATGTGGAAATATGTTTAGAGAATTGGAGCAAAGTAAAACTTCTGTTTACAGGGCCAATAAAAATTTAAGTCATGTGCCTTACCTTGTGACAATGGTTGACATACTGTAGAATTAATCCGGAAATAGTTTGCATACTAGAAACAATTCTTTTAAGAAACTAGTTGTTTATTACTTGAAAAGTATAGATTTTTATTGGTTAAGAAATTCTTTTTGTAAATGTATAAACACAACCTTTGATTATCTCGAACAAACAGGGTTTCAACAAGGAGCTGGAGGAGATCTTACGTATACAGAAAGGTTACGCCATACCAGACCAGGAGTTGAGGGAAATGCTGAAGAAAGAGAACCGAGATTTTATTGTACCATCATATACAGTCTTCCTACAGAAGTATGAGAAACTCAATTTTACCAAAAACAGGGAGAAATACATCAAATATTCCATTCAAGATGTTGAAACAACCATTGGAAAGTTTTTTGACACATCTGCCTAGGAACTCAGTGGAGCAGAAATACATTCCAACACAGCATGTATCTACAGTATTTGTACAGCTGACTTGGGAGTGTTACTCAAGAAAGATCAAATCTATCCCAGACATCTGTAACCATCTCATCAGACATAAACCTGAACCAACAGTTTATAGATAAACACTGGACTTTCAGTGCGTCCCATGTATAAAGTACCAATATATAAGCCTGTTAGTCCTGTTGTGAAAATGTTTAGCTTCTGTAAAGAGAAAGATGTAGAACCCTCATGGTAAGATATTATAGTGTGTGATTGAATCATGTTGAATTTTTTTGCTTGGTTTTAACATTATTCTCAACATCCAGTAGTGCTATGGGATGTGATGAAAATCAATTCATGATCTAGTCGTCTTCAATTGTCAGTTATCATCATTTCCATGGGAATATGTCCTAAACTGTAAAGGGAAAAGAATCGGACCTGCTATAAAGATCACCTCTGTATATAAAACACCTGTAAAGTTCAATAACTTCAGCTTATCAAGTGCGCGTCTTTGAAGGACTCATTTTCAATCAGTAACTCTTTACATGATTTTTTTAATATAGAATACATGTTGTGTTGTACAAAAATTAATCTTTCAATGATAAATGTATCACATTTACTAGAACTTACTGTACCAATTCACATTCTACCAAACATGATGGCTTCTATGTGTGGGAATTGTGCAATATTTGTTATGTAAGTTTAAGCTTCAATAAATTAATGTACAAAACACATTTTTGTTTAATCCTTGATACTCTATATAGTAAAAATGTCCTTAATCCAGCCACCACTAATGCCATTATCCCACTATCCAGTCACTATTGATCTGTAATATAATTGCCACATGCTGGACACTATCCGGCGATTTAGGGGACACATTGGCTTTTTTTTCTGTTCAAAATTGTCAATGAAACTAATTAGGTGGTCAGATTCAGATTCTTTATTTCTTTGCATTGTGGTTTACAATACATTGGATAGTGACTCAATTTAGCCTCTTAAACTGGCAACGAGTTGGCTCCATAAAAAAGACTAGACTTATAACAAGAGGCCCATGGGCCTTAACGGTCACCTGAGTCTAGTATTTATTTTTGTTGTTGAAATATGTACCAATTTGAGTAAAAAATAGTATAATGTTAACTTAACTTTGTCAGGACCATGAGCTGATCATTCCTAGACCAATTTTAAGTGAGATCGGCCTATTAGAACTTAGTAGCAAAATAGCGGCCATGGCAGCCAAATTGTATTTCTGATTGACCCGAAAAATAACAACACTTTGTCAGGACCATGA
>NW_018405514.1:341707-344885 GCF_002113885.1 Mizuhopecten yessoensis
TTTACAGGGGTAGTATTTTTTCACCACCTATTTACTTGGGTAGTGTTTTTTCACCACCTATTTACTTGGGTAGTATTTCCACCGTCTGTTTACAGGGGTATTATTTTTTTACCACCTATTTACTTGGGTAGTATTTTTTCACCACCTATTTACTTGGGTAGTATTTCCACCGTCTGTTTACAGGAGTAATATTTTTTCTCCACCTATTTACTTGGGTAGTATTTTTTCACCACCTATTTACTTGGGTAGTATTTCCACCGTCTGTTTACAGGGGTAATATTTTTTCACCACCTATTTACTTGGGTAGTATTTTCAGTCTGCCACTTATGTCTTTTCTATAGCCTTTCACGTAATTATATAAAAGCACATCACTGCCTGAAATAGTGCAATGCATTGCATATTCACTGCAACTATTTCTTTGAAAATATTATTACATAAATGCAACCAAAACATATATCTATTTTATTTATTAAATCTAAATGCATTCTTCTATAACATTTTGCATAAATTTTCTCCACGCCATATATATTGACAGTTCAACATGTTAAATGGCTGGAGCTATCACAGTTTATGGAAAGTTTACAAGTTAGGTTGCTTCATCAACATCAATATTAAGTGACTGCATATGAGAGAAACTGTTCTTTCATCAGCTTCAGATGTTATTATTTCCACATAGCACTCAATCCAGGAACATAAACCACTTTTAAATCCATCAAACTTGATACCTAAACATATGGGTTAGGATACTATAAGCTATAGGTGGTATGTTTTCCTTCATCTCGGTATATTACAGTCATGATTTACCACTGACAGTCTGTCTTTATGATGGGTTTTCTTTCACTCAGTGTTTCCCTATACAGTTAGTTGTCCTTGACCTTGTGTGTCACAATGCTGAGATGTCCTTGACCTCCTTTTTATCATTTCGATGAGTTGAACTTTACCAGTAATTCCTTGAGGCACTGTTTTTCACCATGGTAAGTTGTCCTTGACCCTCGGTGTTGCATGCTGAGAGTTTTTCTTGAACCTTAGTGGGTTTTAATGCAGAGTTTTACTCGACCCACAGTTTGTCACAATGTTGAGTTGTCCTCAACTCACACAGCATCACAATGTGGAGTACATGTATTACTTTATTATTCATTTTTTGACATAAAATGTGTCGCCAAGATCAGCTATCCTTGACCACTGTGTATCAATAGGAGTCCTATACTAAGTGTAATAGTACGTTTGACCTGTATCGTGCCTTGTAATAGTCGTTGAAGTTGAGACGTAACAACAGTTCCTGTAATTGACATCTATCGTGCCTTGTAATAGTCGTTGAAGTTGAGACGTAACAACAGTTCCTGTAATTGACATCTATCGTGCCTTGTAATAGTTGTTGAAGTTGAGACGTAACAACAGTTCCTGTAATTGACATCTATTGTGCCTTGTAATAGTCGTTGATGTTGAGACGTAACAACAGTTCCTGTAATTGACATTTATCGTGCCTTGTAATAGTCGTTGAAGTTGAGACGTAACAACAGTTCCTGTAAATGGGGTTGATATCCTCTTATGGCCAGCTTGTTAACGACTGTAAAATAAAACAGGTCCTGATTGTTTGTAAATAGGTTATATAACAATGAGTTTTAAATTGTTTGGTATAGTTAAAACGTATTGAAATACAGTTTATTTCAGTCAATTATTTGTATAACCGTGGATATATTGATACAATGCTAGATAGATAGCTGAATGTGTTCCCCCCATGGACAATAAGCCATAGGTAAACTATCAAGACATTTTACCACAAAACTGCATTTCTAAAGTACCATTCTGACAGAATTTACGACTTTTTGACAACAAAAGTAACTAGTATTGACTATAAATTTGTGATTTTGTAAGATATTCTTTACATTTGAATGTTAAATGTGACAAATTTAAGAACAATTATGAATAGCATTAGAGAAAGATGGTCCACTCACCCTTGAAAAGAAAGACTGAGTACTCTCTAAAAGCTTTGTACGATGCCACCATACTCTGGAAGTTAGAATGAGCTAGATTTCCTGTATCCTCATCATATTGCCATTCTGCATTAACCAGTTGTAATCGGAATTTCAGGATAAGAGAAAAGATGTCCTGTATGATTTTCATCACTGCCCCAGCTTTCTTGTTCAGTAAGCATCTGCCATAAAATATATAAAAATATATCAATGCCATATCAATCACCACAAACTAGATTCTGACTAATACACTTCAATATCTTGAATATGAATGTTAAAATTTGAATCCCTAACTACAAGCTTTTAAATTAAACGAATCAAAATATCTTCATTCTTTGAGAATTTTAAAAATTTTGTACATAATCTTCAAAACAAGTAAATCTAAAACCTGGTTACAGCACTACAAAATGTTTACAAAAAGACATTCTCTTAAAAAGACCATGCACCAGCTAACAGTATCAACAGATAAGAATTTTGTGCATTTGAGAGCATGGTCTCAAAACCAAGTTGTGTGGTTGTACTGAGAGGCAGAGGGATTGGTATTCCTACCTGAATATGGCTTTATCTAGGTAGTTGGAGTGGACCTTATGTAGGTCATCAAGGTTGTGGACATCGCTTTTGAGTGCCTCGGTAAACTCACACCAGGTAACATGTATTACCTGGTTAGCTATGTAACCCTGCATCACCTTTACAAAGTGCTGCATCTCCTGCCTGTAATAAAAAAATCATTTATCCATTTATATCTATTAAATAGATTTCAAATCCACTAACCAATTAAACAACATTGCAGCTACATAACAAATACCCTCTGTTATTAGTTTTGAGGCTGGATACAAACAAGAGGCCCAATGGGCCTGCATCGCTCACCTGTTATTAATCTAACACTTGTAATCTTAAAATTTCATAAGAACCTATTAAAAGATTTAAACATATGACACCTCTGACCTTGATTGTCGAACAAGGACATTAGGTTGAAAGTGGATCAAGGTCATTCATTTGAACTAACATGGTAATCCTTCATCCCAGCATGCTACAGGCCCAATTTCAGTACCCTGGCCCTTTTGCTTATTGAAAAGAAGTCGCTTGAAGATTTTACGACATTTGACCCCTGTGACCTTGAAAGTTGGTCAAGGTCATTCAGTTGAACAAACTTGATAGTCCTTCATCCCAGCATGCTACAGGCCCAATATCAGTACCCTGGGCCT
>NW_018405514.1:345738-371763 GCF_002113885.1 Mizuhopecten yessoensis
GACCCCTGTGACCTTGAAAATAGGTGAAGGTCATTTATTTGAACAAACTTTGTAGCCCTTCATCCAAGTTTGCTTCTGGCCAAATATTGACACCCTAGGCCTTTCGGTTATTAAGAAGAAGTCGTTTAAAGTAAAATATTGACGCCGGACGACGGACGGACGACGGACAGACGGACGGACGGACGACGGACGCCGCGCCACGGCAAAAGCTCACTTGGCACTTCGTGCCAGGTGAGCTAAAAACAAAGGCCTCTTCGTCCTACCGGTTCAACCATTTGGATTGCAATAAACGAATGCGGCCCATGCGTTGTTAAATTGATCAGACATTTAAAATGGAAGCATGCCTACCTATGGAGCTGTAGCTGACGAAAGTGTGAGGAGCCTCCCGCCTTGTGAACCATAGCTACAATAAAAATGCATTATATTAGACAATACAAGTTGGACTAAATACCCAATACCTGATCTCACTTGTGGGAAGAACTGAAATATTTGAACAAAATATACTGCTTATTAACAAGTGTAGACCCTTTCCCTGCGAGGTATAACCCTGATTTGTTTAAAGTTTAACATAAATTCTCAATGTAACTACATACATGTTTATGAAATATTATGTCTTTGGAAATATGTAATTCAATCATCAAGCATAAACAAGAAATATCCTGACCATCACGTTTGAGTCTGTACCAGACGTCCTTTAGGACCCACACTGTGCGTTTCAGCTGAAGCATGAAGGAGAAGACCTTGCTGTACTTGCTGATCAAGGAGTCGGTTATTACAATGTTCAGTGGCCAGGTCACCTGATTGTAAATAACACATAACACATTATAATCAACTGTAAGCATGAAAGCAAAAAGTGATCAAGTATGCTTCCTGCATGATAAACTATACTTGGTACATTGCTACAACCAACACATGTGAGTAGACCTCCTACACCACTACAAATACTGCCACAACCAACACATGTGAGTAGACCTCCTACACCATTACAAATACTGGCAATATGTGGCAATATGTGTGTTGATACAAGGACATTTATAATAGTGACTGTAACACAGTTCAAGATCTTATTATTAACATATACCATATAAATTCATTAACGAGAAATCTTTGGTGATCTACCAAAACAAACCTTGTATCGTAGCTCTAAACAGTCTAAAGTGTCATAGGCTGAAATGAAAAAAAAGTAAAATATATCACAAATCTTCATCAATCTTCAAAATATGATATATTACTTCAAATATATTTAATAGCATTATTTAATCTAGGGATGATTGGAATTGAAACTAAAATTTGCATAGACATATTACTAAATCAAAAGGAAAACTTGCTGACCAATGTTAACATACCATTCTGCATCAGGACTTTAGGGACGTATCGTAAGGCAAAACTGAGGTTGTCTGCAAATGGATCATCAGCATGCATGGACGACTTCAGGGCCTTGTTGAGAGCACTGTTCAAAAATACGGGGTTCAACATCTCTTGTGCCTTTGGACTATTGGCAAGCTACAAGTCAATGACAACATAAAGCAAGGTCAATTCACATGTATTTTTGAAGGATATAGGAAATGTTATAATATCTATTGAATACATGAAAGAATGACATACCAAGTCTTGATATATTGTTATTTATAGCGCTGCCTATACGTTCGTTTATCGCAAAATATTTCTGCCCAACCTGAACCATTTCAACCTTGATACACGAAAGCAACCTATTAATCAATGGTAGTCATGGGTTATATATACAACACCTCTATTCAATTTAGTGAAATGTAGCAATAGGCCATACCTTTTCAAGAAGAATGTCACTAAGGATTTGTGCAAAGTCTCCATCTCCCATAAACAGATAGCGTCGGAGAGCCTTGAAGTGGTTCTTTATCTCCATATCCACAGTGAAGTAGTTGATCACATTATCATTTACCAGCGAGATCCTACACAGAACAAGTAAAGCTGTCAGATAGGGACACACAGAAAACGGTAACACCTGTATGCTGTTACAATTATCATGCAATTAATATTACAATTAATTAAATGTAAGACCCTTTGATACAATATGACTATTGTGTTATTTCATCAAATAACCTGTTTTCATTTTTCAATATTGTTTTTAAAATTTCTGAACATATGAAACCATGGTGACCATCTTAGATTTCTTATTGAAACATTTATACAACATTGAACAACACAAAGACCTGAACCTCAGGAGTAGTCTTTTAAGGATTTGCAGCTTTTTTCTCTATTGGTCCACTCTTCGTTCATAAAACATACCAAATTCAGTCAAAATGCCTTCAGCCATTCTAGACATACACCTGTCACCTACTGTTGAAACATATCTCTTAACATTCAGACATTCATCTGTCATCTACATAACATCTATGACTTAGCCCTGTATGACTTTGTCACATTGTTGGGCCATGAAGAATGACCAACTTACTGAGCTAACAGAGGTGCAGTGACGGATCGCTCCAGCAGCTGAGGAAGAGGCATGTAGCGGTACATATCCACGTCAGCACTCTGGCTGATACCGTAGTCACCAAACCTGCCATATGCAGACAATTCCTTTGATGAGAGAAGATCGACCACAGGTGTATTAGCTGTAAATTAATCAACAGATACATGTACTTGTTTGTTGTTTGACAAAATTCTAAAATAAGAATTTATGTTAATTTTAAACATAGATTCAAAATTCGGAAAAACACACTTATAAGGAATCCCATGGTACAAAATCTAGTTCTTATTAATATCATTTAAATATATGTAATGTCAGTTGAGTAGAATACTATCTTGGCCCATTTGTTGAAAGTCTAATTAGCTTTAGGCCATTAAAGGACTATGTCTGGTTTGTGCCTTTTTTGGCCCCCAAATCAATCAAAATTAAATATCTGCAATAGAACTTTTAAACGACGGTTTGTTTAATTTTGAATACTTCCACAGTACTATTATGTAAACATTTATTTGTGTTTTCAATTTTGGCTGCCATGGTAATATAACCAGGTCATATTTGCATAAATTATTGAAATTTGATTATTCAGTCGATTTTGACAGGTTTTCACCTAGTTTTTCTCTTAGCTACCATAGAGCGCACTCTTGAACAAACTTTATATTTCTCCTAAAGATGTATTACAGCTGCCTACACATTATCCTTTAATATTATGTTTGTTCAAGCATACAATCTATAGTTTCTAGGAGAAAAACTATGCAAAATATCACAATATTCACTCATATTCAAATTTTTCAAATTTGCTTGTTACCATGGCAACAATATTTAAGAAATATAAATAAATATTTTCATAATAGCATTTGGGAAGTATTCAAAATTAAAGAAGCAGTCATTTCAAAGTTCATTTAAAGGTTTTGAATTTTGATGCATTTGGGGGCCAAAACACGCCCAAACCATACATAGTTCTTTGTAACTTAATTTTAGATGTAGTGCAATTCAAAATGATTGTCTCAGGATAATGAAATATTTTGAAAAATTGTATTTATGACTTTGCTACCAGCTGGTCGGGCATTGATTTACTGGTCCAAGTATTTAAGTTTGAAGCTCATACTAACTGCAGTGTAGTTACATATGTGTTCATTATAACATGGTTTACTGCTGGCTATATGACAAATGCTTTTCAAAAATGAATTCCTTGGTATTTGATGTAAGGAAATGTTAATTAAGTCAACGGGTAGCTTGTAGACTTACTTAAGTGTTCAAAGTTGTCCTCGTATGTGAACATTTGTGTGGCGGGTGAGTCAGCCCAAACAGGGGGTTCTCTGATGTCACCAAGTTCTGGAAAAAAATTACAAAATTTATATTTTGTATAAAAATCACTTTGGAAAACAGTTGATCCTACCTATACTTCTAGAGAAGAATAAATGAAATCTGATTTTTTTATTCATTTTATTCAGTGCTATCCACTTGCATCATCACAATGAATGAGTTTATTCTCAAATTTTCAATGAGTAGATTATAAAGTAATAAATTAAGAATAAAATAGTCATCCATTAATACAAGTTGGATATGATATCTGATTTCTCCCATACCTCACTAAATAAAAATAATTTTTATGACAAGTACATCATTTAGGGGAGAATGTACATCATTTAGGGGAGAATGTACCTCATTATATTCGTAAATGTCTTTATAAAACAAACATATCACCATGACATATTTTTGAAAATGTTTAAATTGTCCTTACAGATTTTCTATAAAGAAGACTCATTCAAAAATGAAGATTCAACATTCCTCATCAATAAACGCATTTCATAAATAAGTTCATTGATGGGTTAGAAAGATGATACTGGATCTGACCAAGCCCCTATTTTGATATGTCCGACATTCCCTGCAAATGCCAAACAGCCTGATATTTTTTTAAAGTTCTCTATATTTACCTTGCTCCTTGACCTCCTGCATGGCTTTTCTGTCACCATACAACAGCTTCTGAACAGTTGAGTCTGATGAATGACCATGCACATTCAAAGATTTAAATTTCTCAAGTCTGTTTTCATCATGATCAATCCTTTCGCTCTCCATTGAGGCAGACATTTTACCCATCTTGATTCTGGGCCTACTGTCCTCTACATATTTAGACTCGGTGGTTGAGGACATGGTCTTACTCATTCTGATTCGGGGTTTAATTCCGAAGTCTTTGCTGAATTTGGATTCCATAGAAGAATGAAAATGTTCAAACTTTTTCAGTCTTGGAGCCTGGATCACAAATTCGTCCCCCAAAGCAGACATTTTTGACACCTGACCAAAAGTGCTAGGTTTTTTTATGAGCCACTCAGTTGATTCTGTCTGTTTTGTACCATGCATTTCTGCATTTTTCTTCATGCGAGGAAGCTGCCTCTCCTCTGTTGATTGTTTGTTGATATTCATTTCCATGTTAGGTTTTCTGTGGGGCACCACTTCCTCATGTGACTCTGTCTCTTTGGTGGCATGCATTCCGTCCGCCATTCTTATGTGTAAGCACTCCTGTTGTTCTTCACTCTCCATGTTAACACTGATATTTTGCACCTGCTTAATTTGTGATTTGTGTACGTCATCTGGGTCCGTTTCTGTGGTAGCATGTTTTTCTGGGAAAACATGAATACTTGATTTAAGAGCACATTCTTCAGTTTGAGCTGTTGCGTAAAATGTATCACTCAAGCGTTTGCCAGTTTTTAAGGTCGGAGTTGGAGGTCTTTTCAGTGTGGGTGTGGAAGGTCGCCCTGCTGGGCGGGATGGAGGAGAAGGGAGGGAGCGGCGAGGGGACTTGGTCTTCCCTGGGGTTAAATCTCTTCCTTCTGTGTCTGACCTGTTCAAAGGTAGGAGTGTTAGAAACCATTAAATCTGGTGTTGAAGAAAATCTTCTGCTACATCAAATAAACTTCAAGCAGTACAAGACAACATGTTATTAACAAGTGATTGATAACAGTTGTCACAAAGAAGGAGAGAAACAGCCTTGGTATCAATCCAATAGTTCATATAGGGCATAACTCTACCAAAAGGTGTTGATAGGAAAAATACATAACAGTTAACAACTATTGTGCAAACTGATAAAGATTACAGTTTCATTAAAATATATGCATGCCAACATGAAATATAAATCAAAAGCCCAAAGAAAAGAGGCATAACTTCTAAAAATCTTTTGTAATGTAAAGCAAATTAAAGTTATCTACCATTTTTTATGAAGAAGAGCATATCTGCAAAAAAATGTCCCAAAAAAATAAAAAGACACCGTAAACAACTACCTTATTCACTAACAAACTTGTGTCTATGGATGGTTGGACACCCGATTTCAGCATATCCCTTTTACCTTTGTTTCAGGGAACATAGTAACAAGACATACTTACGCTGGTAACTCTTGTTGAGCCCAGGCAGGCATACTGGAGTCAACAGTTAGGGTACTAGTACTTGTTAGTCCTCGCTGTGCCCATCCAGGGAGATCGGCGTCGCCTTCATCACTCACAACAGTGGGTCCGCCTCTCCCTTCTCCCACTGCCAAGGTTGGAAGAAGGGCTGTGTCTGTACTTATCTGTTGGTGTCAAGTTGAAGATATTTAAATCATAAATATTATTCAAAGTTACAATTCAATGAAAAACATATGTTAAAAGCTCTTTACAACTTTATGGTACAAAATATAGCAGCATAAAGACAAGCTAGTAGGATTTTAAAGGAGGATTTGTCTGACGACTGATCCATAACAGACACCAAGTCACACTTGGCCCTTCACACCAGTTGAGCTTAAACAGGAAATGTAGAATACAAGTACAATGTCATGTAATAAAAAAAACAATATTTAACAAAAATAAAAACCTCAGTAAAAGCTATGATAGGGTAAACAAAAGATCTATAATTAATGAGGGCTATCACAAATAAAAACCAAATCTATCATGACGACTATCACGAATAGAAACCAAATCTATCACGACGCCTATCACAAATAAAAACCAAATTTATCATGACGTCTATCAC
Organism: Mizuhopecten yessoensis; assembly: GCF_002113885.1. Lineage (NCBI taxonomy): Eukaryota > Metazoa > Mollusca > Bivalvia > Pectinida > Pectinidae > Mizuhopecten > Mizuhopecten yessoensis. Next base: position 352,181 of record NW_018405514.1, read on the forward strand.
AAATAAAAACCAAATTTATCATGACGTCTATCACAAATAAAATCCAAATCTATCATGACGACAATCACGAATAGAAACCAAATCTGTCATGACGACTATCACGAATAGAAACCAAATCTATCATGACGACTATCACAAATAAAAACCAAATCTATCATGACGATTATCACGAATAGAAACCAAATCTATCACGACGACTATCACAAATAAAAACCACATCTATAATGACAACTATCACAAATAGAATAGTTTTAGTCAGTCATAAAACCTTTGATACCATTTCCATTATCAGAGGTATCAGAATGTTCCACAATTGGTTCTATTACTACACAATCATGCCAAGGTTAAGATTAAGTACCCATAACATATGGGAAATAATTTACTCACATCTTCTGGCTTCTGTGCAGTAATGGATTCCTAAATGAAAACAGCAAAGTAATCCATGAGTTTAGCCTAGCAACTGTTCAGTAAATGTTTTTATCATGAAAGTACATGTGTACTGAATCTCTTTATTATCTGAGTTCTTACAACCTTACATTTCATCTTCTGATGTTGTTACTGTTTTCATTAAAGCCTTGTTACTCAAAACATCTCATAATTCAAAGTCACTCCTCTATGCCACTTTGAAACCAATATATAACTTTAAAATAAATGAGAACTGCAATTTCTTCAACTGTAATAAATCCTCTATAGCAGGGTCTGACTGCTCATCAGAAACCATGATTATAGATTTAGATTTGTACATCCACTCCTGAAAATCAACAATTTTTTGTGTTCATGTTAATTCAAATTGGTGACAAAAGAGCCTAAATGGCATCAAATTCCATAGATACCGTAACAATAGCAGCCTTCTCAAGTTCTGCCTGCCAGTGTACACTATCCCGCTGTAGAAAGTCACGTCTGCTCTGGTCTAACTGGGCTCGTTTGACATGCCACAATGCCCGCTGTTCTCTCAGGGTTGCCTCCTCACTCAGCTTGCTGTAGTATTCTATTAACTCTTCCCTGTCAACAAAACAACACTACCATTAATATTGTATTCGTATTTCACATAGTTTTTCCCTGGAAAAGCTGTTCAGATTAGAGTAAATTTTATGCATCTCAAAAAGAAATTTAAAAAGTTTAAAGCTTTAAATGATTATAATATTTTCTTTGTCACAAAAAACCGATTTGATTTCCCTGTAATTAAAACTGGTTAATTAGTGGTGAGCTACCTGGCTTTCCTTTCCAGCTCTAGCTCATGAGCTGTCATGGTATCCTCCTCCTTCATCACCCTAGCTATCATCATCTTGTCCTCTTCCTTTACTTGCTCTTTCACATTTGCTCTTCTCTGAAATTACACAAGAAGTACATACAAATGCCAGAACAAATCCAGCAGAGGTAGACACTGTTTGGGGCTGTAACAATCCATTGGTATATCAAAATTACACAGGTATATCATATTGTATCACAAGAAATGAAAGGTTGCTTATTTGTATGTTCCTGCTAGGTGTTTGAGCTGTACAAATCACTACACATTCTAACAGATATAAACAGGCCATTACTGTGGTGTGAATCTTTTGAAATTTTGTGATGGTTGATTTTACGAAAACCTGTGTGATCCATCTTATACATATATGATTCAGTCTTGAAACAGTTTCTTTTTGAGTAGCTTTTTCCCATGACAATGTATTTGAACACATATCGCGATAAAGTCCAACTGTAATGCAATATACTATCATACACTCCAGGCGTATTGTGACTACCCTAGTTATGTAACATGACATTTGAAGGGCACTTTTTTTAATTAACAACTCATTTTGTTGTTCCATGCTTTTGAATAAAGTTAGTATACATAAAGTAGAGCTGATTCTATTCCCAAATAATCACTATGTTTAAATAATATTCAAAGTAATTCTGATACAGTCAGAAACATGAATGTAAATACACAGTGACTGTTTCATGTTAAATATACCATTCTTTTTCTTTTAACAGTTTTGGCCACATAAAACAGCAGTCTAACAAATCAATGTAACAACATAACATGTTCAGTATTTAGAGAATGAGATTGTATGATTTACATTATAACTAATACAATAGGGTATTTCGGTGCTTTATCAAAAAAAATATTGATCTACCTGTAAGTCTGCTTCCATCTGATCCTTAAGGAACTGGAACTGTTTCCTTTTCTTTGAGTCCTGGACTCTTCGGTTCTCCTGTATTCTACCTATAAAGATAATGATTAACAAATTTAATACTGTAAACATAATCAATGATAAGAAATTGTCATTGTAGTTTCTCTCATTTCTAAATAATGACATATACGGGTTAAATCTAAATACAGTTCAGTGATGATATCACACTTTTATTTACACAAATACAACATTAGGCTTATCATATGATGCATCAGATGATAAAAATGATATTACAGTTTTGTTATCATTTCAAAACAGAGAGAAAAATAAAATTTGAGAAAAATGCATTATGTAGTTCACAAGAACTATAAGATAGATCACATTTTTTTTACTCAATAACTTGCTAAACATTGCTGAAGTTCATTTGCTACATTAAACCAGTATTTTGATATTTTAGTTTTTTCAGATTCCAATTTTTATTTGCATTTTATGGGATGTAGATAAAGCTAATGTCTATTACTCACTCTGTAGTTTCTGTATCTCCTGCGTGGCCACTTCTTTTGCCTTAAGTAACATATCTTTCTTTGCAGCCTCTTCCATCTCTTCCTTCTGTTTTCTGAAACCGATCAAGTTAATGTTAGTAAACACTGAAAAACAAGTCCTTTTTTCTTTTACATTAAAGTCTAGAATATAAAATGCAATTACTTTTAATGCTGAGAATGACATGATTTTACATTATGTGGTTATCATAATTTAGCATATTTGATTTGGCACCAAAACCAAAATATGATTACTGCTAAAGTAATTTTATTTAGAGGATAAAGTCAATAATAACATCAATTTCCATGTCATGTTACAGAGTGTTGGGCAAAATACTCTGCTTACAATACACCTATGTATGATTTAAAAGTCGGTACCTTGAGATGGTCAACTGCCGTGCTATTTGCTTCATTTTGTTGACATAAAACTGACACTGGCCATCTAGATTACCAAGTTCCTCCTCCGAGAATGTGACCGATATCCTGGGTATGTCAATGTCAGCTATGTTACACAGAAAATTCTGAAAAATGTAAAGTTAATGATTAAAATATTTGTACATACGAATGAGCATGCTTACATGCAGAGTTTTAAACTGTAGTCATAAATGAACAAACCAGTTATTTTCCTGTATCTACATATATATGCCCTCAATCCCACTTAGACGGAAATGGAGCAAAATACAAAGTGTAACCAAGATCAGCGAAGCATAGAATATAGATCACAGTGACCTACATAAGATATATTGTTGCAGTTCTTCTTGAAGCTCTGCATAAGTTAGATGAAAACAAAAGCAAAATCAAGCCCGGATGATGTTGTGTGAAGCCTACCTGGGAACAACACGCCTTGAGGAGATTGATGGACTTGCCACAGATGAATATATCTGAGGCGAGGTCTGCGAGGAACAGTGGTACACTATCGGACTCTTTTTTGGTCATCATCTTGTAACCATTCGCCCAGTAGTTCTTGTCTGCAAATATATAAATTATATAAGAATGACAAAACCAACCTCTCCAAATCATTGATCAAAATTCTTTCAGGAATGAAATAGCTAGAACAACAGACATGGGCAACACTACGTGTCCCCTCTCCCCAAAATGATGCAGGCATGAAAAATTTGTCTCTGCATTGAAGGCAAGCTAGGTATACAAACCTCTGAATTGTAGGTAGTCTGCATGGATTTCTATCATGAACTCTCCATAGATGTCCTGACAAATTCCGTGAAACACCCAGTCCTGTACAAACCTATTCACCGAAAAGAATAACTTAAGTCATTGCATAGAACTGTATCGTCAAGCATTCAATTCTAAATTTAATGTCTTACATCTTCACTATGTATATATATAATTTTCAGTTTTTTGATAGTAAATTTACATCTTTGACCTTAAATGTGAATGACAGAATGTTTGTTTGCTTCATTAAAATCTGTAACACATATCTGATTACATCTCAAATACACGTTTGAGATGCTTGATTTCACCGTTCTTTGATTGAGTGCAAGAATAAATAACTCACAAAAATAAATGTATAAACAGTATATGGTGAGCCCAATATAATGTGTCACTGAGTGGATGACTTACAGGGTGTAGGGTCCAGATGATGACTGCAGGATGGACATCATCATTGGGTAGTGATCAGTACTGGAACATTCCAGACACTCTCGATACAGGTAGCTCAGCAGACTCACACCCTACAACACATAGGTACAGCTAAACTCACACCCTACAACACAGAGGGTACAGCTACACCCACACCCTACCACACAGAGGGTACAGCTACACTCACACCCTACCACACAGAGGGTACAGCTAGACTCACACCCAACACACAGAGGGTACAGCTAAACTCACACCCTACAGCACAGAGGGTACAGCTAGACTCACACCCTACAACACATAGGTACAGCTAACCTCACACCCTACAACACATAGGTACAGCTAAACTCACTCCCTACAACACATAGGTACAGCTAAACTCACTCCCTACAACACATAGGTACAGCTAAACTCACGCCCTACAACACATAGGTACAGCTAAACTCACTCCCTACAACACAGAGGGTACAGCTAGACTCACAGCCTACAACACAGAGGGTACAGCTAAACTCACACCCTACAACACAGAGGGTAGACTAGACTCACACCCTACGACACATAGGTACAGCTAAACTCACACCCTACAACACAGAGGGTACAGCTAAACTCAAACCCTACAACAGGTGTTGATAAAGATCATATATGATATGATGTATCTTTGACAACATTTTATAGCATTTGTGTGCAAAATGTCTAATAATACTTTTAAATATATAATACATGTATTTACTCACTGTTGGGAAATTGTCCTCATCTAGTAGGTCCTCCATAGTTGTACATTTGCATAAATTTGCAAGAAATCTATAAACAACAATATGCTTAAGTCAAGCATGTACATTATCTATTAAATTAGTTTTGATTTACTCAACAAAATAAATATATGAGGGGGAGCTAGAAAGGTTTTTGTGACCTCATTACATCCAACAACATTTTTCCTGTTCCTTGGGCCCATTTTTATTGTAGACACAATCAATCACCTGTATATCATCTATCATAGATCTATCCCCCACTTATTAATGCTTTATAATAAATATAAGGGAGAAAGAAATTACTATAACTACTTTGTGAAATTATCCAAAAAAAAGAAAAAAAAGTGTTAATAAATTAATGATATCTACCTAGTTCCAATTGTATCATTAAAAAATACCCAGATATTCTCTACCAAGATTTCTTTCATTAATTCTTCTTATAAGCAGTAAAACTCTACAAGGAATTATATCATTTATAGAAAAAGAATAAATAATCTACTAGTGATTCTCCTTATACAGGAATACCCTACAAATAATTATATTACTAATTCCCATTTAACAGGAATGATCTGTGTACCTTATTTGGTTGAAGATTTTCTGGCAGATAAACTTGAGACGCAATAACGACATGGTTTGGGGTATTGACAGTATTACACCTCTATAATGCTGGAGGTACTTCCGTATGGCCCCACAATAAGCCTGGTACACAAGACCCTTGCTGTAGAACGAGTCGACGAATGGAGGCAAGGAGAACTGCACTAGATGGTTGTAGTATGTACCACACACCAAAAAATCATGCGAGACTCGACGAAGACACTCTGGTGTCATTCCACTGATGTAGACCCCTTCCAGCATCTCAAAGGATTGAGTTTCCTGATTAATATTACAAACAATCTGTCAAATTATCAAATAAGAAAATTGCAATATATATATTTCAAAATATCAATTCATTTGCTAAACAAACATAATATTATTCATGTAGAGGACCAATTACATTCAATCTATGCCACAGACAACAGTACAGTAACGAGTGACGACTTACAGGAATAAGCTGGTAGGTGGTAGAGGGTATTCCAATCATCACATTGATAATGTCTCGGACAACATTCCTCTCACTCCTTACATGTAGGGTCGGTAGTGGTACTGATGGACACATGATTGACAGTTCCTTCATCTTCATGCTGTTCCACATGTCTAGGCCAGTGGGCCCGCACTCAGATAGGTATGGGAGGTCTAGTGTGGTTCCGGGCTCACTAAACACAAAGGAAATGGTGTATAGACAACTTCAATCTTAAACATTTATGTGACCTGAATTATTCATAGGTTAACCAGAGACACCAGAATGGCACTGATTGAATCCATTCATACATATAAATCACTTTTACAAGTGCTACAGCATACTGTGCATATTTTCAATTTTATTTCAGAATGTGTAATGCATACAGGAAATGATAATGGCATCACCTCCTTTTGTCAAGGGGTTCTATTCAAATATGATCCAGTAAAATATAAGATCCCTTACAAACCTTTATAGCACCACACCAGTGAACAGCAATATATTAATTCTGACAATGAATCAGAAATCAAGAACTGCCAGTATCCTAGAAAAATATTACCCACTCACTTTCTTTCTTTACCAGGATACTCCAAATTCATTAATGCTTTAGAGTCAATGTCTACAAACAATTGACCAGTCAGAATGAAGTATCTGTAGTCTCATTAAACATCTGTGTTTTATGTCTCTCTTAGGTTCAGTTATTGCTATACAATGAACAAAGTGTAGCCGGTTTATATCTAAGACCTGTATAATCCAGGACCTGTCTAAATCAAGAGTTTTAACTAATTTTGATTCCTATTCTATGTCATCTGAACACTGCAAATTGTTCCTTGTAGTGTTTGGTTAAGACAGATTTTGCTGTCTACAGGAAAATACTGAACCAGAGATTTTGTAAAAACTACTAATGCAAGATGGATGACAAGTACAAACAGAAGCTCTGAATAGAAATCTCATGCATTTGTAACAGTACATACCGACCTCGTGTTTCCCATTGAAAGTATTTACTAAGGGTGAATTCAAGTGCTTCCTCCCAAATGGAGCATCCCACAGCAGAGTCTGTGTCACTGATGTAGCTAAGGGACTTGGATCCTTCCAGCTGCGGTAGCTGGGTACTGCCAGTCATATCCAAACTGTGGACAGCACTGTCATCTTCTACCGTTGACTGAAATGACCACAGCGAGCACACAATGTGCGATGTGCGTTGTTAGAAATGTTTGTAGACAAAATAATGCAGAACATTACCTCTGTTAATGAACTTATATAATGTATTATCATCTACTAAAATATCTATAAGAGCATGAATGTCCCAATGGATCAAAATCTTCGCAATTCAAATTTTTGATAACCAAAAAACTAAATATTTACCAAGTCACACATTACACCTCAGCTTTACAAGCCCAGTCATAATTGTGTAATAGTATATTTATTCATCAAAGCCTGATTATTTATCAATTGTTCATTCTATGTTTATGCCATGGCATTGGTGATATGAGTGTTATAATACACATTTATATAAATTACTACAATAAGAAACTGCAGATACTTATTTGGACCATGATGATGTAAAGTGTTTTTTTTTATATTTATCTTGCCTTGTAAATTAAGAAAGCAGCATTCCACATTTTCTGGAAAATGTAATTCTAGGTTTGTTTTTGGTGGTCGCTTCAATCCTTTCATCGTGATAATTTTGTTTGGCATGTCTTACCATCATGCTTTGAAATCTTTTGTCCTGATCCACTTAAAACACAGCAAGCTGAATAGAATGAGCTACTTACAAATTTGTTCATGGTTTTTATCATCACAAATCATAAAAATCACCTATTAACTGGTAAAATTCAATTTCAACATACACTGTCGAAATCAAATACAGTGTAATAGTTTTTCACTCAGCAAAAACAGAATGGCTAGGCCTGTCAAAGTTTTACTTTCTACACAAACAATGTAATATTAAACGTGTCATAATGTTTCAAGAACTCAGTCATAGCTTGAAAAAGGGACCAGTCGGTCCTGAAACATTGCGATACGTTTAATACGTACCTTGTTTGTGTAGAAAGTAAAACTTTGGTATACATATTTCCAAACTGATGACTCTTATTGAAGATATAAGTATGGCTATAGACCATCACATGGACATGGGAACATGTAAAAGGGACAGACTTAATGACCCAGTATGATTTCTGGAGAGCTGAAGTCAATGCTTTCTTGATATTTATGTCATGATTCCCTCTTAAACAATGTTTTTCATTTGATTAAGTGGACTACATAAAGTTACCAATGTGTACAAATGAGAAATAGGTAAATACCTGACTTCTGGTGCCAGACAGAACTTTGGGTATTCGGACATCAAACATTCTACAAGTTAAGCCATCAGTACAGGTTCTCAGACATATAACAGATACGAAGCTTACAATTATCTTATGTAGCTGAAAATAATACACCAAAAGTTATATCACTTATTCAACTAAAACTTTTATCTTGAATTTAAAATTAAACCTGTTTGCTATGAAGTATATGACAGAAACTTTGTTATTTTTAGATATATTCAATCTTAATATTCTTATATTTTGCTAACAAATCAATTTGTACTATCATGAAATTGGTCATATTTAGCATTATCCTGTGAATAACTGATAATATAAAAAGAATTTGAATTCATTTGATTCTACTGGTAAATCTTAATTTTAGCTCCACATGAATAGTGACCAAAGCTTTTAAAATAAGCTGGTCTTGATTCAATTAAATTTTTTTTTTACATGATTCATGCTGCCTTGGCTTTGACCTTGATGTTTTCTAGCTTTCTGTGTAAATAATTTATCAAATCAAAGTTGAGTCCTTACCCACTGTCTTCTGGATCTGCCAAGTCGGGTAACTGTAATCTGTCCTGTAGCGACACCATCTGGCTCTGTACCAGTCCGCCAAACAGTGTACCACTACACTGCTTCTCATAGCTGTCACCCAGGTAACCCTGATAAATAGTCACCAATGTGAACTGTATCAGTTCTTCAAACATTATACAGACACTACCTCTCATAGCTGTCACCCGGGTTACCCTGATAAATAGTCACCAATGTGGACTGTATCAGTTCTTCAAACATTATACAGACACTACCTCTCATAGCTGTCACCCAGGTAGCCCCTCAAATCAACATCCCTGTTCACTTACACATGAAACAGAAGAGTTATGTAACTTATAAAAGTTGCCCTCTGGCATTTAAAAACCGATTTGCCTTGTGTCATATATGAGTCCACCTAACCATTGTTTTAAAACTTCATCAGTATATCCATCACAATGTCTGCCTTACGTTGAATTTTTTCTCTTGTTTTTCCTGTTTAACACTGCATTTATATATCTCACATTCAACAAATATCTCACAAAAGAGCATGTTATGTAAGTTAGTTACTTGTTTCAGTTTAAACATGCTTTCCACTTACCTTGACATTAAAGAGACCCTGCCCAGACAAACTCTCCCCAGGAGAAAGACAGAAGATCTGCCAACAACAACCAAGTCACATTAACTACCATACATATATACAAATACATATCGAATACAAATACATATCAGATGCATTCACAACTATCACAAAATCAGTGAAATAATTTACTGTTCCAGTTTTGCAGTCAGTTAGTACCAATTGAGTAAAGGAGTCACAGTCCTTAGGACTCATTCACAATTAAATTCTACGAATGGGTAGTTAGCAATATTTTACTTCTGATCAGAACCGTTTACATAATAAGCCAGAACTTTATCATCATAAGCCAGAACTTTATTATAATAAGTCAGAACTTTATCATAATAAGTCAGAACTTTATCATCATAAGCAAGAACTTTATCATCATAAGTCAGAACTTTATCACCATAAGCCAGAATTTATCATAATAAGCCAGAACTTTATCATCATAAGCCAGAACTTTATCATCATAAGCCAGAACTTTATCATCATAAGCAAGAACTTTATCATAATAAGTCAGAACTTTATTATGATAAGTCAGAACTTTATCATCATAAGCCAGAACTTTATCCCCATAAGCCAGAATTTATCATAATAAGCCAGAACTTTATCATCATAAGCAAGAACTTTATCATCATAAGCCAGAACTTTATCATCATAAGCCAGAACTTTATCATCATAAGCCAGAACTTTATCATCATAAGCCAGAACTTTATTATAATAAGTCAGAACTTTATCATCATAAGCAAGAACTTTATCATAATAAGTCAGAACTTTATTATGATAAGTCAGAACTTTATCATCATAAGCCAGAACTTTATCCCCATAAGCCAGAATTTATCATAATAAGCCAGAACTTTATCATCATAAGCAAGAACTTTATCATCATAAGCAAGAACTTTATCATCATAAGCCAGAACTTTATTATCATAAGCCAGAACTTTATCATCATAAGCCAGAACTTTATCATCATAAGCCAGAACTTTATCATCATAAGCCAGAACTTTATTATAATAAGTCAGAACTTTATCATCATAAGAATTCTAACTTTTCAAAAACGTAACATGTTCAACTCAACCTTTAGTTGGATAGCTCTAGTCAGTTGCCCAAAACAGTTCCATCAAATAAATAAAGTGATATAGGAAATGACCAGTAGAATGTGGACTACCCAGTACCCGTCAATACCAGAGGTACATTGCTAACGGAATTACATCTCACTCTTCACAAACAATATTTATTCTGGCTTAATACTGCAGATTTTGATACAAGTTTATATTTCTCATATAATTTGATTTGCCTTTAACCTAATGAATATTTATAAAGTCACACCTAATATCCTTACCTGAAGCCCTTTATCTTCAAACTGCAGTGGTTCTGCTTCAAACAGCAAACTGAAATAATCCAGACATTATATGCATATCACAAATATCTCACTGAAAATCTGAAATAAAATGAAATCTAGAAAAAGAGATGACTGTCTACTGATTATCAGCAGTATCCCACTATTGAGCAATTTGCTAAAAACTTAACTTTACATACCGAAGCAAAATTGAATCTAACAATCCTGATACTACAATAGTAGTTTTACATTTACTGAGTTTGTAATGAAACTAGAAAACGTCTTGAATGCCCATTATCCCACAAAAATCAGCATAATTTTTTGACAAATTTCTTTAAATTATAAGGGTGACTTTGAAATTATCATTTGATTCCAAAATACAAACTCATTCAAAGTATGCTAATATTTGTCCTTTGTATAAAGTGTGATCAAAATCTAATAGCAAATGAAGCTGCTGGAGTGATGTTACTGAATTGGTTGACTAATTTCTATAAATAGTAAGGGTGACATTAGCTTTGGCATTGGAACCCTTAAACACTAACATTGGAACCCTTAACCACAAACATTGGAACCCTTAAACACAAACATTGGACCCCTTAAACACTAACATTGGAACCCTTAACACAAACATTGGAACCCTTAAACCCTAACATTGGAACCCTTAAACACAAACAATGGAACCCTTAAACACAAACATTGGAACGCTGGAACCCTTAAACACACACATTGGAACCCTTAAACACTAACATTAACCACAAACATTGGAACCCTTAAACCCTAACATTGGAACCCTTAAACACAAACATTAGAACCCTTAAACACAAACATTGGAACCCTGGAACCCTTAAACACAAACATTGGACCCCTTAAACACTAACATTGGAACCATTAAACACTAACATTGGAACCCTTAACCACAAACATTGGAACCCTTAAACCCTAACATTGGAACCCTTAAACACAAACCTTGGAACCCTTAAACACTAACATTAACCACAAACAGTGGAACCCTTAAACACAAACATTAGAACCCTTAAACACTAACATTGGAACCATTAAACACTAACATTGGAACCCTTAAACACAAACAATGGAACCCTTAAACACAAACATTGGAACCCTTAAACACAAACATTGGAACCCTTAACACAAACATTCTCATCCAGGTATTCTTGTACCTGACATTTGTAAATACACAGGTAAATATTATTTGTAAAGAAATGAAGTCACTAGAGTGGTCACCCATGACAGTGAGTTGGGACAGGATACAACGCAGCAGCACACTGGATGTGTCATGTGTAACACTATATTGCTCTCCTCCCCCAATAAAACAACGGGGACCTTATAATTCATCGGTTATGCTATTTCTGTAATTTACTAGATGAAGTAAGAGGAAATGTATATGGATTAACCAAGGTATACATTAATTGTACACAGAAAGATGCAGATATGTCATATATGCCTTTTGGTCAACTATTACATGTCACACTCTTTATCATACAAAACAGGTAATAATTATATTAAATTTAAAGATATAGTATATATAATATTTACCTGTACATATCAAGGCACAAGTAAACCAAACAACACCTATTTTTTAACTACACTTATCCTGCACCCACAGATAGCAACTCCACAGCCCTAGAACAGTTTACAATCCATTCAGAATATTAAAATGTCAAAGGCACATACATATCATGATCAATATGACCTAATTGTTACTATTAACTGGTAAAATCAAGCATAACTATACAGTAAATATTGGTATGAAGGAGGTACATATGTAGTCATATGGCATACCTTGGGAAGTGCATGTAGAACTTGTGGTCAGGTCTGTAGACACTGGTATCTCCATACAACATAGGTCCTGAGGGTAACACTCCCATCTCCACCTGTACATAGTCATTTAACAGTAATGGCAGGAGTAATCACACAACTTTATATTGTTATAAAGTTAGATAACATGCATATTTCTACATGTACTATTTTTGTTATTTTTGTAAATACATAATGACACAATATAGAAAACAAGGAATCTTTGAAGGATCTTGGTGCCCACCATCAAAGAATCTTTATCAGATCTCCAAAAGATTATCTTTTACCTACTTTGCTCTTCATTTTCCTTACATATACTATTACTACCTAGTCCCATTTGGAATCCTAAATAGGAAACTTGTACATTAACTTAAACCTTGCAATGTCATATGTTATTTGGCAAATGTTATTATACAAGAACTGCACAAGAATATGTAATATGCTAAGAATGTGTAACTCTCACATAGTTAGTAGTGCTTTTGATGAGGAATGAACTCTCATTAGGGCCAGGGGATTTCTAACAAAGGGGACGAAACAGATCAAATTTTAGAAAGATCCCTACAGTACTGTCTCAGAATTGGGATAACAAATGTTAACTGTCAAAATTCAAGATGGACACCTGTTTGTCAATTTGTTTGTCTAATCTGTTTCAAAAGTAAACATGCACAAAGACCAAGGGGAATCTACATAATAAATCAGTATCTGAGAAAGGTCCCTTGAGTATTTTCTGTGAAATAGCGATAACAAGACGAATTTAAGAACAGATGATGGATGGGCGAAGGGCAATTTGAATAGCCCACGATCTGATAAAGGTTGGACAAAAAAAATGTACATTTCAAGTTTTACTAGCCAATATTGTAAAACGTGGATATTTTTGCAAGTAAAATATTTCTTGTTTCAGCATGTGTAACTATTCATGGCATGACTTGTAAATATTCACATTGATAGTACTGCTGTAATACATACTTCAGAATGTGTCCTTTTTTTCTGTTCACAAGTACTGTGTTACTTTTTGTGCCAAATGCTTAATGTGTTTTAGTCCACCCTCCAAATTGTATGGATAACCTGTACCAAGGTTTACTTAAGCTTTCATTCTTGTTTTGAATAAACCACATTGAAAATATATTTACTTTTATAAAATGTTTATTTGTTTACAATAGCTTTTTGGCATGTTACAAACTGAAGTTGTATGGAATAAGATACCTGACAATGTTGTGCATGCCAACACTCCTAAATATTTCAAATTGAACCCAATAAACTTTCGCAAAACAATAATTTATTCTACAATAACTTTAAAAAGAAGTCAGTACTAGGTAAATGTTGCCTAGTTTCATTTCAATGAACTTGTCTTTAGCAAAGAGACATTTCGGAGTCTTTTGTTGAGGATATGTAGTCCTGTTTCTGTTTGGTATAGATATGTTATTTATTTTTGTTTCTGGTTCTGTCGATATGTAATACTGTACTAACTGTAATCTGTCGTTAGAAAGGAGGAAACATGTTACTGGTGTTTGGCCTTAAAATGTACAGAGTACCCAGAAAATCACACAATCATTGCATCCATCAATTTTTGGAGGACCATATTTAATTTTCCAAACAATAGAATCTATTTTCATGGACGCACCATGAAAATAGATTCTATTGATTTTTTTTAATTTTTGAAGCCTTACTCACCTTGTCTACCGATTTGGGAAGATGCTGTGTCTCATACCCCATGACATCTCTGATCTCTTGTGGACCCGTGTCGGCCAACAGCACCAGGAATTTAAGGATGGATCGCATATCAGGTTCATTTTCTGATGTGCAGACTGAACGGACCAGAAACAATACATACGGTAACTTTGTATCATACACTATTGTACGTATTATACATTATATTAACGTATTCCACATTGCACATTACTAGAATTGCACACTCCTGCACATATACTGACATCAACTGTAATCTTTTGATTATTAATAATTGAGGCTGTTTATAAGTTAGCAAACCGTTTATGGAGACACTATATGAAATAAACAAGTGTTTGAGTAACTGGTTGAAGATGACAAAGTTACCAATATGTACACTTGACTAGAACCCACAGAATAAAATGAATACCTTTTTTGTCCTCACTGACATCAGTGTTACTGATGTTAACCAAACTTTCCAGCAATTCTTCGAGTCGATTTGCATCATCGTACCGTCGCTTACATCTCAGGTCAAAAGCATAGCTAAGGATATGGACACGTTCATCCTCCACATGGTTGTTCTGTAAGGAAATCTGCCACTGCCATCTATAACCAAAGCACAGAACATTAATATTCACATTTGACCTTTGCAAATATGTTCCTTGATGATCACCAGTTAGATCTCAAATCCTGGAATGATACTTTCAATATATTTCACTTATGCTTTGCAGTCATGAAAAACATTGATGAAGTGCTCACCCAATACTATCTGGAATTTCAGCAGAATATATAGAGGATATACCTGTTATATTTCATTGATAAAAATTCATACATCAGACTTTTCTCTTCAATATTACTGCTTTTGTCGTTAATTTCTACCTAGCTAACTGCTAGAGGGGGCTTATGTGCGGTCAAATAAGGGTACTATCAAAGAAAATGATGACATCATAGAATAATTTCAGACTGATGATCTTCATCATTCCCAATGTATGCCAAAAAATAATCAGTTCATCACTGTTACATGTAAATATGACTTAATATCAATACTAAATAGTGCTCACTGGCTTATATGGTACATTCCCTTGATTCCTACGCGTTTTTAATTGTCTTTTTATCAAGTACCTTATTGGTCCAACAAGAAAGGCAAATATTGTTTCATATGCTTTCCTCTTGAGTCGTTTCTGTATCTCAGACTTTGAATGAGTAGGCTGATTAAGGAAAGCCCTCCGTGGGTCATTTGCATGCAACACACAAAGTTGTTTGATTAAGGCAGTTACACTGTCTTCTAAGGTAGACATCACCACAAATCACATTTTCTTTCTGTTCAGCTGACTTTTTTCTCCAGGTGTTCATTTGATCCCTGTGCATGCAGAATCTAAAAACGAAAAAAAAAACCTATAAATAAACCACACAAAAAGCATTTTTACATTACCTATAGTATAGAATCTGCATCAGCAATATAACATCTGCCATAACTGTTAACAAGTGCCTATTTTTTTTTCCCAGTGATTGAATGTATCCACTGCATACTTTGTTCCTCTACAGCAAACACATTCATGACACTGCAATGTTTGTTTAACACTTAATTATACACTGTAACTCTATAACTTAAATATACACTGTAATTTCTCTATATCTGCTGTTACCAGTCACTGAATGAGCATGAGCTAAATAGAAAGTTTGTCTAGTAGTAGTGGAGTCAGTGATCAGAAGCAATTAGTTTTTTTTATGAGAATGACATACAAACTTCTTACTATTCTCCAGGAAGAACCAACAACTTCAGAGCCATCATTTTACTAGGATATCCTATATTTATCTTTGAGTAGATGCAATAAGCCATTTGCTAAACATAAGAACTTTTTTATGATGTCCAAGTTGAAATGATTTTTATTCACAGACTTGTATCCAGACAGTGTATCCTCTTAAGTGAAAGTTTATCTCAACCGGTTCTCTCAAAATATTAATAAAGTATTTACAGTAACTAGAATACATTCAGGGTTTTAAGTCGACACTTGAAATTTAGCAACTTTTTTAGGAGTGAAGTAGAATCATACAATCATTGTACCAAGGTTCCTGAAAGCCTCAAATGGAATCAAATGTATACCTACCTACCCAGACACAGATTAAAGTCATCTATAATATATGTTCATACTTGTTAAGAAAGCTAGGGTCAGCTAGAGAGTGCCAGGTGCCTATGAGTTATCAAAAGTACTGTACAGTATACGTTTACAAATGGACGAAGTGTCTACAAACAGTTTGATTACTGTCGTTACAGATTTAGAAAATGAAAGTCAATGAAAACGATCGAAATATTGTACGCGAAAGGCCATTTTTCATTGACAGAATATGGTACTACAGTGAACATAACTTAGTGTGGATACATATCACTATAATTACCAAAGCACGGCTATCTTTCACCATAATATAACAAGCACACACAAATCATCCCGCGGTTAGTAAACAGGAAGTGACCTTTGCATTTCTAAAACTCGAGTTGACCTGACAAATATCCGGAAAAAACATATTTCGAAACAGTTGTACACGAATAGTTATAGAAGTCACATAGTTGTAGTAGTCACAAATTCTTCGAAATATTAAATAAGATTAAAATGTAATTCATTTTACGAATGAATGGCAGTGTCTTGGCTTTACAGTTATATGCAAAACACTGAAGTTGGAAGAGCAGATACACGTGGAAGAAACCAGCCAGGATTAAATGCATCATCACATACCTTTATGCACGAGTCAGATTTATATTTTAAAATTAATGTTAATTATAAAAGAAACATCGCAATTATACCTGATCAAAGGAGATAATATGTGAGACATTTTAGTTACTCTAATCAGAGGCGTATATTTTTTTTGAGTCTTATCTATTCAAAAAAAAAAAAAGATAGACGTGCCCACCACCTATGACTGTACCGATACATTGACTCACTAACATCTCATTTGTACCCGACGCATACATTTATGAACCGATTTTTGCGATGTTAAACTCATTTGAAAGCTTGTTCAATTCTCTTTCCAAAATACATAGTTTTACGAAATTTGTCAAGAAATAATGATTTTAGGAGCTGTTGAAATCCTTTCTTTGTTATTAGTAAAATGGGGATAGTTGCCATTTGTGTTGTTCCAGGAAGTTGTACTTGCGGAGCGTGTGCATTCAGCGTTTTTCGGAAGTGGTTTGAATGCTATTGAAGATGATACACAAATATTTCGAGTTCTCTGTGCACAACTTGAGAAAAACGCGAAAGCTACACGTTCCTTGTGTGTGATGAATAGGAATAGGAATGAGAGTTCTACGTCACTTTTGATTGATTGATTGATTGCTAGGTTTTACGTCCGCTTTACTTTCGGTTATCCAGCAGACGAAGAACAGAAAGGAAAATGAGTAGAAGGGATAAAGTATGGAGTAAAAGAGTAGAGGAGGGGGATCCCTCTCTCTATATTTATAGTAAATCCCTCCCTATCGGGATGGATCAGTGAGGGACCAGTGAGGGACCAGTGATGAATGAGGGACTGACCCCATGACCTTTCATGCGGCGGCGGCGGGGGCAGTCAACCATATCCGCAAATCACTCATGCGTAGCCGCCGCCACCGCATGAAGGTCATGGGATCAGTCCCTCACTGGTCCCTCACTGATCCATCCCGATAGGGTGGGATTTACAATAAATATAGAGGGAGGGATAAAGTGACGTAGAACTCTCATTTCCTATTCATCATTTGTGTTCTTAAAAAAATAATTCTCACCGTTTTATACCACATTTACGAACCGAGTCTTGCGCAGCTAGACTCCTAGGAAAGCTTGTTCAATTCCCTTTCCAAAAATAATCAGTTTCAAGAAATTGGTCAAGAAATCAAAGTGCCGTTGCTGAAGGCGCCATCGCAGAGTCGAGCACGGTTTTCGATGACTCCACAAACTTCAATAGTGGTGATTTAACATCTTTTTAGGTGCTTGTAGAAAGGTAGTCGTGTTTGTATTTCTATGTACAGTATCCGACTGGCACTTCTGCTGCTCCATAAAGACGTCTTACACTTGTTCCAAAATGTCACCATGATGTACTGCACAAGTCAACTGTCCGTATAGCAACTGCTTTTCTTAAAACTTGACCCACGACCAATCACACAGTTAACGACCCCCACGACCACTCACACAGTTAACGACCCCCACGACCACTCACACAGTCAACGACCCCCACTACCACTCACACAGTTAACTACCCTTACAACCACTCACACAGTTAACTACCCTTACAACCACTCGCACAGTTAACGATCTCCCACAACCACTCACACAGTCAACGACCCCCACAACCACTCTCACAGTCAACGACCCCCACAACCACTCACACAGTTAACGATCTCCCATAACCACTCGCACAGTCAACGTCCCCTACAACCACTCTCACAGTCAACTACATCCACAACCACTCACACAATCAACAACCCTCACAACCACTCACACAGTCAACGACCCCAACAATCACTCACACAGTCAACGACCCTCACAGCCACTCACAAAGTTACCGATCTCCCACAACAACTCACACAGTTAACGATCTCCCACAACCACTCACACAGTCAACGACCCCCACAACCACTCACACAGTCAACGACCCCCACAACCACTCACACAGTTAATGATCTCCCATAACCACTCGCACAGTCAACGACCACCACAACCACTCTCACAGTCAACTACATCCACAACCACTCACACAATCAACAACCCTCACAACCACTCAAACAGTCAACGACCCCCACAACCACTCACACAGTCCACTACCCCTACAACCACTCACACAGTCAACGACCCCCACAATCACTTACACAGTCAACGACACTCACAACCACTCACACAGTTAACGACCCTCACAGCCACTCACACAGTCTACTACCCCTACAACCACTCACACAGTCAACGACCCCCACAATCACTTACACAGTCAACGACACTCACAACCACTCACACAGTTAACGACCCTCACAGCCACTCACACAGTCTACTACCCCTACAACCACTCACACAGTCAACGACCCCCACAATCACTTACACAGTCAACGACACTCACAACCACTCACACAGTTAACGACCCTCACAGCCACTCACACAGTCTACTACCCCTACAACCACTCACACAGTCAACGACCCCCACAATCACTTACACAGTCAACGACACTCACAACCACTCACACAGTTAACGACCCTCACAGCCACTCACACAGTCTACTACCCCTACAACCACTCACACAGTCAACGACCC
>NW_018405514.1:372207-433400 GCF_002113885.1 Mizuhopecten yessoensis
CACAGTCAACGACACCCACAATCACTCACACAGTCAACGACCCCTACAACCACTCACACAGTCAACGACCCCTACAACCACTCACACAGTCAACGACCACCACAACCACTCACACAGTCAACGACCCCCACAGCCACTCACACAGTCTACTACCCCTACAACCACTCACACAGTCAACGACCTCCCACAAATACTAACACAGTCAACGACACCCAAAACCACGCACACAGTTAACGATACCTACAACCACTCACAGTCAACGACACCCACAATCACTCACACAGTCAACGACCCCTACAACCACTCACACAGTCAACGACCCCTACAACCACTCACACAGTCAACGACCACCACAACCACTCACACAGTCAACGACCCCAACAGCCACTCACACAGTCAACGACCTCCACAGCCACTCACACAGTCAACGACCCCCACAGCCACTCACACAGTCAACGACCCCCACAGCCACTCACACAGTCACTAGTTCTGCAACTATAGCCCCACCACTTTGACTACAGGATGGTCCAGTTCATCGACAAAAGGACCGGAACTTCGATATATCTGGCATCTAAAGTCTGGCTGTATATTGGCAATTAGATATAAAAGTTCGCATCTGTGTTTATTATGAATACTTAATGATTACAATATATTGTGTATCATGTACCCTTCGATAAATGAAAATAAACAGACTGTTAAATGCTTAGAATAATAAAACAATAATCTGATTTTGTTCTAACTTACAGTGCTATTTATATTTGTGGTTGAAGGTATACTTGTGTGCTGCCGAGTATGGAGCGGTAATTATTTTTTGTTTATATTTATCTAGGAATGATACAATGGATCTTAGGCGTCATTACAATGGTTGACATCTGTTGCACTGCACAACAAGAAGATAATCAACACAGGCCACAGCACAACATCAGACGACAACAACAAAACAGACAAGATAGACATCAATATAACCTTCGACATCGACAGTCCAACATTCAGCCAAGACCTCACTGCAATTGAAGACTTCAAGAAAATTGAATATGATAGGGCAGGCGGTGAAAGGGTGAGGAAGTTAGTGTTTCCTTTCAAATCTATGCTCACAATCAACGTCACGCATTTTGACAAGGCAGACGACTATTTTCTCCATATCAACAAGAGGAAAAATGTTTTATCTCACCCTTTAATTCATGGGAGAGGTTGAAGAATTGGACGGCTTCAACAAAATAAAAGACAAATTCCAGGATCACCCGGAATGGTTGAAGGAAGGTGTAAGTTTATATTCTTTATCATGGTATATCTATCTATATATGCCTTAATCTCTTTTATTTATCATTTACTTGTACATCTCTCTATATTTTTGTGTGTGTGTGTGTGTTTGTGTTTGTGTTTTATCGTGTGTATATATCTTCTTCTTTATTAAATACATGTATATAGGACAGCCACCAAAAGAAAAAGAATGTTTATGTATTTTATATATTTTTACCATTTCCTCAATAATCTCAACCTCGTCATACCTACAAATGTATACTACAGTACTAATTCTACATGTTCATCTCATAACACTACTTGTGGCAATGGCTGCTGTCTCTGGTATGGATGCATCAACAGTAATTGCCACAGTAGCAGCAGCAACAACAATTGCCACAGTAGCAGCAGCAACAACAATTGCCACAGTGGCAGCAGCAACAGCAATTGCCACAGTAGCAGCAGCAACATCAATTGCCACAGTAGCAGCAGCAACAGCAATTGCAACAGTAGCAGCAGCAAAACAGCAATTGCCACAGTAGCAGCAGCAGCAGCAACAGCAATTGCCACAGTAGCAACAGCAATTGCCACAGTAGCAGCAGCAAAACATCAATTACCACAGTAGCAGCAGCAACAGCAATTGTCACAGTAGCAGCAGCAACAGCAATTGCCATAGTAGCAGCAGCAGCAGCAAAACAGCAATTGCCACAGTAGTAGCAGCAACAGCAATTGCCACAGTAGCAGCAGCAACAGCAATTGCCACAGTAGCAGCAGCAACAGCAATTGCCACAGTAGCAGCAGCAACAGCAATTGCCACAGTAGCAGCAGCAACAGCAATTGCCACAGTAGCAGCAGCAACAGCAATTGCCACAGTAGCAGCAGCAACAGCAATTGCCACAGTAGCAGCAGCAACAGCAATTGCCACAGTAGCAGCAGCAACAGCAATTGACACAGTAGTAGCAGTAACAGCAATTGCCACAGTAGCAGCAGCAACAACAATTGCCACAGTAGCAGCAACAACAGCAATTGCCACAGTAGCAGCAACAACAGCAATTGCCACAGTAGCAGCAGCAACAGCAATTGCCACAGTAGCAGCAGCAACAGCAATTGCCACAGTAGCAGCAGCAACAGCAATTGCCACAGTAGCAGCAGCAACAGCAATTGCCACAGTAGCAGCAGCAACAGCAATTGACACAGTAGTAGCAGTAACAGCAATTGCCACAGTAGCAGCAGCAACAACAATTGCCACAGTAGCAGCAGCAACAGCAATTGCCCCAGTAGCAGCAGCAACAGCAATTGACACAGTAGCAGCAGCAACAGCAATTGCCACAGAAGCAGCAGCAAAAGAAATTGCCACAGTAGCAGCAGCAACAGCAATTGCCCCAGTAGCAGCAGCAAAACAGCAATTGCCACAGTAGCAGGAGCAACAGCAATTGCCACAGTAGCAGCAGCAAAACAGCAATTGCCACAGGAGCAGCAGCAACAGCAATTGCCACAGTAGCAGCAACAACAGCAATTGCCCCAGTAGCAGCAGCAACAGCAATTGACACAGTAGCAGCAGCAACAGCAATTGCCACAGAAGCAGCAGCAAAAGAAATTGCCACAGTAGCAGCAGCAACAGCAATTGACACAGTAGCAGCAGCAACAGCAATTGCCACAGTAGCAGCAGCAAAACAGCAATTGCCACAGTAGCAGTAGCAACAGCAATTGCCACAGTAGCAGCAGCAACAGCAATTGCAACAGTAGCAGCAGCAAAACAGCAATTGCCACAGTAGCAGCAGCAACAGCAATTGCCACAGTAGCAGCAGCAACAGCAATTGCCACAGTAGCGGCAGCAACTTATGACTTATATACTGGTTTCGTTAATAATTTCCAATTAAAAACCACTTCAGCGTTATTATAGCAAAATTAAACCAATATGAGGCATTATGTATACATAAAATACATATCCATTAAGACTTTGTGTTTTACTAAAGGAGCATTGTGTTTATGATATATCATGATAAAACTACAGAAAATGCATGAAATTGTTTTAATATTTAAATTTTCTTTAATAAAAATACTTATAAACTGGTTTCGTTAATAATTTCCAATTTAAAACGACTTCAGCGGTATTATAGCAAAATTAAACCGATATGAGGCATTATGTATATATAAAATACATATCCATTAAAACAAGTCATCTTTTATTTTATTGTGTATTATATATATACATGTATCAACAACGTCTCATTTTTGCAGAAACTTACATGTGTATTCCTCTCAACAACTTCTTTCCCATTTTTTTTTTCTAGTAATTTTGTTGGTTCTCGTTAAATTTGACATCCTTTTAAATGGTTTCAACAAACGTTATTTTGATTTTGCAAACAAAGATTAAATAAGTTCTGCAAACAGTATATAAAACTATATCTACTATTAAACTGGTACACACTTTATAACATCGTCTTTGTTTTATAATGACCAAATGCTATCGCAGAGACTTGAACGGATCCAACGCTCATCATCAAAAGCATATAGTCCCGATTGTTTATGTTGTACACGTATAACTGGTGCCCATCGCTCCTAATGGAGCACACTTCGCACATTTTTTCTGTTTCTCAAAGAGACATTCTTTGTACGTTGTAGCTTTGGCAATGCCTTTTGTTACCTACTTTTCTCCTAACGTATTTGTGATGACCCTCATATTATCCATAGTGAAGGTTTCTAGAACTATATATTGAAAACTATACATTTTAGCGCTGAGTCCAACAAACTCTGTATTAGGTTTGCCTTCAGTTTCGTCTTTAAAAACTCCAGGTATCTTTTTGTTGCAACATATCGACATAAATGTCGTCACAGAACACGTGGTAACCAAGATTGTCGGTGCCTGTAAACAATACCTTCATCCCGTCGCCATATTTCGGTTTGAGATATTTGTGTGTGAGAGATCCTCATTTGACATTGTGTGTGAGAGGTCCTCATTTGACCATGTATGTGAGAGTCCTCATATGACAGTGTGTATGAAAGGTCCTCATCTGAAAGTTTTTGTGAGAGAGGTCCTCATATGACTGTGTGAGAGACGTCCTCATTTGACAGTGTGTGTGAGAGATCCTCATTTGACATTGTGTGTGAGAGGTCCTCATTTGACAGTCTGTGTGTGTGAGAGACGTCCTCATTTGATTGCCAGTGTTGGTGAGAGAGGTCCTCATTTGATTGCCAGTGTGGGTGAGAGAGGTCCTCATTTTACACTGTGTGTAAGAGGTCTCTATTTGACAGTGTGTTACAGACAGTGCCGACGGTTCCCGATTGAATTTAATTGTTTGTCTTCTGTTAGTGTTTCTTAACACTGTTCCATTACAGCAAACATAAATCAGAAATAAAGTGAAGAAAATAACACAGCATACACAAATTAAACTTGAAATTTATTAACATTTTATTGCACAGATTTGAGATTCTATAATGTGATGTCATCAGATTATCAAGTTTGGCATCATTACATCATCTAAACTGTGACCGCACAATCTTCGCTTTTCCCAGAACGGGATAAAGATTGATTCCACATGACAAACTTATCTGTGGTTTTCCTTGTAAGGGAATTTTCTCTCCTTCACAAAAGACTGAAGGGAAGACAAACACGTCTATTACTGGAAGGGGCAAGTATTGAGGCATCACAATGAAAAGAATATTTTTTATAATCAAATGACGTCATATCATAGCATTCTTTTCAACAAAAACAATCCCTATTTTTCCATGGGAGAAAAAAAGGTGATTCCCCAGATAGAGGATTTGGCACAAAATCTAAACCCTTATTCTTATATATCTAGCCCTAAACAGAGACTCAGTCTGAAATTTAAAAGTGTTACCTGTGTCAATATCTCCAATGTGGGAAAATTATATCAATTATACATTCACATTCCCTCAGTCACAGGATATATCACATTTTACACTGTACAAGAAAGGAAGTAACATGCATTCATTTGACAAAATGCATGTCAGGCCCTGTGTGCCTTATCTTTTTGCATGATTTTGAATAAAACTTATCGTTTCTGTTCAGCCATGGTATGACTAAAGTACTTTTAAAGTTTCATGAAAATCTGTGCGAAGACAGGGTCTATGGGAATTTTAACATGGCAAGAACCCCACCTTTGTAACAATTGAGAGAGTTCTGTCGACAGAAAAGCTTTATGTGCACTGTTCCCTAGAATAATGATCATTTTCGAGCCTGTTGTGGAAAAATAATCTTTAGAAATATATGATTATGGTCCTTACGTGTCCACATTATTTCAAAACATCTTCTGTTATAACCTGTATTACAGCATTGTTTCCTGTTTGTTAGATCAATTCACAAGGATATGGACCCCCAGGCAGATTCAACATTAAATTGGTTCAAATAAAGTGTATGTCATATATATGCAATTTTTAATTCGTTAACATTTCATCGGCACTGTTGTCCCTGTAATTACGTTACTCTGTTTTGACGTCTCACTCCCATCCCCAGATATAGAACTGTCATTTAAATCATTATTTGAGATATGTACCATCAACATACAATATCTTGATGAACAATATAGCGACACTTTGATCCATGCAACGTATGAACATATGCAGTTAAACAACAATTTCAAACAATCCCCAACTTTATGAGATAAGCATTCTCCAATGGACAGACGGTGTTAAGATGTTAGCTGTGTGTTTTGAGTTTATCCCGTATCCATGGTAAAAAGTTTCTGACATGAGAGTATACACCAGGGGCATTGGCCTGTCCACATCCCGCTCCCCACGATGTGGCTCCATACAGCGTGTAGACTCCTGTCAAGGCAATTGCACATATACAGGTGCTTATTGAAGCAAACAAACATGTAATATGACATACAGATGTTATTAATATATTGATATACGTGTGGTCTTATCAATTGTCATGTTTTAAGAATAAATAATAACTTCTTTGTAAATTATCAATAGATGAAAGTAGAAATTTTACAGCAGACAAAATCACTTTCATTTGATAGTTTACTGGTATAACAAAGACTTTTGGGGAAGAAATATTTTAGATTTGATGGTAAATGAGGACACTGCGCACAAGTCAAGGCCCCTAAGTTTTTCACTTTTTTTAACATATTTTACCTTTGGTTTCCTCACACACGAGTGGTCCTCCACTGTCTCCCTGGCAGGTGTCAATGCCTCCAGCAACCAGGCCAGCACACAACATAACATCGGTGATCTGGGATTTACTATACAGACCCTGGCAC
Organism: Mizuhopecten yessoensis; assembly: GCF_002113885.1. Classification (NCBI taxonomy): domain Eukaryota; kingdom Metazoa; phylum Mollusca; class Bivalvia; order Pectinida; family Pectinidae; genus Mizuhopecten; species Mizuhopecten yessoensis. The sequence continues at coordinate 378,675 of NW_018405514.1, forward strand.
TGAGAATGACTGATCAGAGGAACCACAGCCTGTTTCAGCATGTGAGGTGAACCTAAAGTGTGAGAGATTAATATCATTGACTCGCAAACCAAACCATTACAGAACAATCCAACATGGAGAAGATGTTAGACTTTAGGACAACACAAGTTGGAGTATTCCATAATGCCCTATACCAGTCTGAAATAGAACATCTTGTCTTTTGTCTACTGTATAGGGTTAGACCTTACCTAGCAAAGTTTTGCCCAAGTATGAGAGAAGACAGCCGTCTTGTGTGTAAGGTATAGAAATATGACCCTACCTAGTTTAGTTTTGTCCCTGACAGAGATGAAAAACATGTTGCCTGTTGTGTTCTTTATGGAGTAAGACCTGACTTATATCAGTTCTCATCTGTCGTGTACTGTAGATGAGACACCTTTTCTGTTGCAAACTCTAAAGACTAATGGCCTTACTTTACTCAGTTTTGCTCCAGCCTGAGATGTGACACCTTGGCTCTTGTATACTGTATCAACTTACAACTGTACTTTACTCAGTTTTGCACAAGTATTAGATGCAACACATTTTCCAAAACTCATGGTGTCCTGTATGAAGTGACAACCCTGCCTAACTCAGTTTTGCCCCAGCAAGAGATGGGAGCCTTTGTCTGTAATATTCTGTTTTGAGTGACGAACTTACCTAACAGGGTTTAATCCCAGTCTGAGATGTGAAACTTGTCTGTTGTATACTGTATAGTTTGACGACTTTGTCTAGCACAGTTTAGCCCCAGTGTGGTGAGAGACCTTCAAGAATGTTGTACACTATAGAGTGACAACCTTGCCTAACTCAGTTTTGCCCCAGCAAGAGATGGGAGCCTTTGTCTGTAGTATACTGTTTTGAGTGACGACCTTACCTAACACGGTTTAATCTCAGTCTGAGATGTGAAACTTGTCTGTTGTATACTGTATAGAGTGACTTATTTGCCTAACACAGTTTTTCACTAGCCAGAGATGTGATTCTTTGTCTGTTGTATACTCTATAGATTGACCACTTTACCTAACACAGTGTCCTGCTGGGTGTCTTTGGCAATATGTTTCAGTGAGGTAGCGCTATAAAGTCGGCATCAGTTCCGCGCTATCACAAGGAGACAAACATATCGCAGCCTCCCAAAACACACACCCATACACTACGCGCATGCATTTTGCACACAGGGGAGGCCGTCCTTAATTGACGTTAAACAAAACTAAACCAAACCAAATCCTGCTTATGATGTGGCAATTGCCTGTTGTATCCTCTCTAGATTGACAACCTAACATGACACAGTTTTGTCCAAGCCTGAGGTGAGATATCTTGTCTTTGTATACAACATAAAGTAATGACCTCTACCTAACTCAGTTTTGCCCCAGCATTAGATGGGATATCTTGAAAGTTGTATCATCTATAGAGTAATGACCTTGTCATACTAAATTTTGTCTCAGTCAGAGATGACCCGTTCTCTGTTGTATATTCTTTACCATGTTGACCTTACCTTACTCTGTTTTGCCTCATTCTCAGATGAGACATCTTGTATGCTGTTCTATAGAATATTAACCTTTCCTAACTCAGTTTTGCCGCAGTCAACGAAGAGACACCTTGTATGCTGTATATTCTATAGAATGTTAACGTTTCCCTATTCAGTTCTGCCGCAGTCTAAGATGAGACACCTTGTATGCTGTTCTATAGAATATTAACGTTTCCCTATTCAGTTTTGTCGCAGTCTAAGATGAGACACCTTGTATGCTGTTCTATAAAATGTTAACCTTTCCTAACTCAGTTTTGCCACAGTCTATGATGAGACACCTTGTATGCTGTTCTATAGAATGTTAACCTTTCCTAACTCAGTTTTGTCACAGTCTATGATGAGACACATTGTATGCTGTTCTACAGAATATTGACCTTTCCTAACTCAGTTTTGTCGCAGTCTAAGATGAGACACCTTGTATGCTGTTCTATAGAATGTTAACCTTTCCTAACTCAGTTTTGCCGCAGTCTAAGATGAGACACCTTGTATGCTGTTCTATAGAATGTTGACCTTTCCTACCTCAGTTTTGCCGCAGTCTATGATGAGACACCTTGTATGCTGTTCTATAGAATGTTAACGTTTCCTTATTCAGTTTTGTCACAGTCTAAGATGAGACACTTTGTATGCTGTTCTATAGAAAGTTAACCTTTCCTAACTCAGTTTTGTCACAGTCTAAGATGAGACACCTTGTATGCTGTTCTATAGAATGTTAACCTTTCCTAACTCAGTTTTGTCACAGTCTATGATGAGACACATTGTATGCTGTATATTCTATAGAATGTTAACGTTTCCCTATTCAGTTTTGCCGCAGTCTAAGATGAGACACCTAGTATGCTGTTCTATAGAATGTTAACCTTTCCTAACTCAGTTTTGTCACAGTCTAAGATGAGACACCTTATATGCTGTTCTATAGAATGTTAACCTTACCTAACTCAGTTTTGCCCCAGCCTGAGATGTGACAGCTCTTGCCAGTTGTATACGCTGTATTACTTGTAGGAAGACACGCAGGCTGTATGTAATCATTAAACACAATTCCATGGCCATTTTTCTGCTTTATCTTCAGAAGAGCAATGTCATTGTTGTATGTTACATCTGAAATGAGAATAGAACTTCAGTACTGACTTTCTATACCAATGGCTTCAAAATCTATAATATTATGCCCCAGTATTACACATAAACAACATAAAATTGAAACACGCAGATAACTACTAGTTTTTGGAATCATTTTCAGCAAGTCATGCCCATTTTGCAGACTTGTTGGTGGTCATTGTAAATCATCAAAAGGTTTAGCATTTACAAACTGTTTTTTTTTTTTCAGAACTCACCATCGTAAGATTCATGCATGAGCAAAGTTTCCAATTCAAATTCTTCCTCATGGTCATCGAGAAACTTGTTGTTGAGATCACCTACCCTCATAATGAATTTGGACTTGGTTTTACTGGAAAAAACAAGATCAGAGTTTGAAGCTGTATATATGGCCACAGTATGTAGTACACATAATTCAGCCCAATACTCCTAGGAAGCTCTTGGACATTTGAAATCTTTAAATCAGCATAAAATTAAACCACCATTCAATTTTTTTATGAAAATTCCTGAAAAGTTTGTAATTGACATTAAACCTGAAAAGTTTGTAATTGACATTAAACCTGACAGAAATGGTAACCATGGACAACATCACCATGGAGAAGGCTTGTATAGGCTCGCCTGTTGCCCAATTCTCTTAAATCTGATTGATTTAACAAATATTTTGAAATGAAACAAAATCAGCATATTCCCAATAACTGTTCAAGCATTTCATAAAGTAGTTTGCTTAAGTGCTTAATAAACCAAAAGAAACCACATGACTTAATAAAATAATCTTCTCTTTGTTTTGAAAGTAAATATAAAGATTAAAACCCATACTCTTTACTTTATATTTGTATGAAAGCCATTTGGTTGTTAACAAATTCTTCAAGATATGTTCTCACAGATAGTGGAATATTTTGTAAGCAAGAGAGTTTCATAACTGCATAAATATTGAGAATATGCATTTCAGTCCATTAAATAGCTTATGGCATCAATGCAGTTTTCAATTTAATATTTTTACGATGGCATACAGAGTGTATTAATGTAGTAGTTGATCGATTTCAATTACTGGTAAGACTGTGTGAAATATAAAATGACACTAATTAAATAGGAGTGTGGATGTGCATGCCATTCACAAGCAAATTGACAAGATTTTGAACCAAATGGGCTAAAATCACTGAGAGCCATAACTCTATAGACAGGGTTCGAAACTATATAATTAATAGCAGTAGCACATGCACAGGATCACATGATAGGTAAGGTGCTTTGTTGAAATACATCTTCTACATAAAGGAAAAACAGACTAAACAATGTTAGTCTTGTAAATCTTCTCTTACAATAGCAATGGATAAAATGTTAATCATATACTAGCAATGACAAACCAACACTTCCCAATTGAAGCAGTGTGCAGCTCTGACGACCAGCAACTTCCCCATCAAAGCAGTGTACAGCTCTGACGACCAGCAACTTACCCATCAAAGCAGTGTGCAGCTCTGACGACCAGCAACTTACCCATCAAAGCAATGTGCAGCTCTGACGACCAGCAACTTACCCATCAAAGCAATGTGTAGCTCTGACGACCAGCAACTTACCCATCAAAACAGATTGCAGCTCTGACGACCAGCAACTTACCCATCAAAGCAATGTGCAGCTCTGACGACCAGCAACTTACCCATCAAAGCAATGTGTAGCTCTGACGACCAGCAACTTACCCATCAAAGCAGTGTGCAGCTCTGACGACCAGCAGCTTACCCATCAAAGCAGTGTGCAGCTCTGACGACCAGCAACTTACCCATCAAAGCAATGTGCAGCTCTGACGACCAGCAACTTACCCATCAAAGCAATGTGCAGCTCTGACGACCAGCAACTTACCCATCAAAGCAATGTGCAGCTCTGACGACCAGCAACTTACCCATCAAAGCAATGTGCAGCTCTGACGACCAGCAACTTACCCATCAAAGCAATGTGCAGCTCTGACGACCAGCAACTTACCCATCAAAGCAATGTGCAGCTCTGACGACCAGCAACTTACCCATCAAAGCAGTGTGCAGCTCTGACGACCAGCAACTTACCCATCAAAGCAGTGTGCAGCTCTGACGACCAGCAACTTACCCATCAAAGCAGTGTGCAGCTCTGACGACCAGCAACTTACCCATCAAAGCAGTGTGCAGCACTGACGATCCAGTACTCACTGACAATGGTTGCTCCGCACCAATGTCTATGATACTTTCTGTTGTCCCAGCTGTCTATGAAGTCGATATGCCTCACTCCCACCTGCCATGGAAACATGCCGTAGTCCGCTGTATTTCCACCCATTATCTTCTCAACACGTGGAGGCTCCCCTAAAACTCTCTCTGTGTTACCTTCACCTGTTTGTCTTTTCTTGCGAGCATTTATGATGGCTTCTAACGGTCGCTTTCCACAACCTGAAAATAAAATAAAAAGTACTAGCTAAAATATTCAATATGGGATAACAACTAAGTATTTACAATGAAAACAACATGAGGTTGAATGAGGTGTAAAATGTTGGAAGAAATGAGAAAATTCCATGATATCACTTAAAATATGGAAGACTCATTGATCAATATGATACATACAGAATATGGGAGAATTTGCTTGTGTAAGGGAAAAGAAAGGTCAAAATTATATTATTTTACCTCACCTATGATGAAGAATAACCAAAAATAGCATCATGCTCCTCTTTTGCAATCAAAGTAAATGTATGATTACAGTGGTTTGATGAATGAATAATATAGCTGTAATATATTTTACTGTTATTTGAGCAAAGCAGATATGTTTTGTTTTTGTAAAATTTTCTGTATCTATATTTGTCTCCAGTAAATATATGTATATTCTAACCTGGGAAGATGTAACCATCATCTGTATCTCCACCATCGTCATCTCCTCCACCTCCTCCTGGGATTGGTTCGGTTGGTATGATACAACGTACACCTGCATCTTCATGGTGACCACAGTCGTTACCATTAGCACGTGGACAGCTCCAGATATTAGTCTCTGTGCCAACACACTGCACTTCATCCATGAGGATAGGGATATCCGTAGAACCCCTCCCGAAGTACGCCTCTCCTACAGCTATGCCACCTCTGTCAAAGCAAACCAGATCTTATTGTACAACACGCTCTACAAAAAGTAAAGATTACTCACCTGTCTTGACCCAGCATTCTACAGAAAAACCTATCTCCAGTCACAAGGTATACCTGTACTAGACTGTGTTTACCTGTCATAACCCAGTATTCTACAGACAAAACCTGTCTCCAGTCACAAGGTATACCTGTACTAGACTATGTTTACCTGTCAAAATCCATCATTCTACAGACAACACCTGTCTCCAGTCACAAGAATACCTGTACTAGACTGTGTTTACCTGTCTCAACCCAGTATTCTACAGACAACACCTGTCTCCAGTCACGAGGTATACCTGTACTAGACTATGTTTACCTGTCATAACCCAGCATTCTACAGACAACACATGTCTCCAGTCACGAGGTATACCTGTACAAGACTATGTTTACCTGTCAAAATCCTTCATTCTACGGACAACACTTGTCTCCAGTCGTGAGGTATACCTGTACTAGACTGTGTTTACCTGTCAAAATCCATCATTCTACAGACAACACCTGTCTCCAGTCGCGAGGTATACCTGTCCTAGACTATGTTTACCTGTCATAACCCAGCATTCTACAGACAACACATGTCTCGAGTCACGAGGTATACCTGTACTAGACTATGTTTACCTGTCAAAATCCTTCATTCTACGGACAACACCTGTCTCCAGTCACAAGGTATACCTGTACTGGACTGTGTTTACCTGTCATATCCCAGTATTCTACAGACAGCACCTGTCTCCAGTCACAAGGTATACCTGTACTAGACTGTGTTTACCTGTCAAAATCCATCATTCTACAGACAACACATGTCTCGAGTCACGAGGTATACCTGTACTATACTATGTTTACCTGTCAAAATCCTTCATTCTACGGACAACCCCTGTCTCCAGTCACGAGGTATACCTGTACTAGACTGTGTTTACCTGTCAAAATCCATCATTCTACAGACAACACCTGTCTCCAGTCACAAGGTATACCTGTACTAGACTTTGTTTGTCTGTCATAACCCAGTATTCTACAGACAACACCTGTCTCCAGTCACAAGGTATACCTGTACTAGACTGTGTTAACCTGTCATAACCCAGTATTTTACAGACAGCACCTGTCTCCAGTCACAAGGTATACCTGTACTGGACTGTGATTACCTGTCATAACCCTGTATTCTACAGACAGCACCTGTCTCCAGTCACGAGGTATACCTGTACTAGACTGTGTTTACCTCGCATATCCCAGTATTCTACAGACAGCACCTGTCTCCAGTCGCAAGGTATACCTGTACTGGACTGTGATTACCTGTCATAACCCTGTATTCTACAGACAGCACCTGTCTCCAGTCACAAGGTATACCTGTACTAGACTGTGTTTACCTCGCATAACCCAGTATTCTACAGACAACACCTGTCTCCAGTCACAAGGTATACCTGTACTAGACTGTATTTACCTGTGTCATAACCCAGTATTCGTCAGACCTCACCTGTCTTCAGTCACAAAGTATACCTTAACTTAACTGTGTTTACTCGTCATAACCCAGTGTTCATCAGACAACACCTGTCTTCAGTCACAAAGTATACCTTAACTAAACTGTGTTTACTCGTCATAACTCAGTGTTCATCAGACAACACCTGTCTTCAGTCACAAAGTATACCTTAACTAAACTGTGTTTACCCGTCATAACCCAGCATTCTGCAGACGACATTGGCATCCTCCTCCTGCCATTGGTCATCACAGACTGTCCCTCGTTGTCCATTAAATATAATCTCAACACGACCTTCACTTGGAATGTTTCCATCCACCAACTGGACATCCACAGCTGTCAGCAAATCAAATTCATATTACAAATACAGTTTACCTGAGTTATGTTGAGGAAGGAGTACGGACAAACAAACAGCAGTTATGAATAAAACAAATCAATTCTATGTCACAAATAGTGTTGAGACATAAACCCTTTTTTTTAAATAGCAGTTAGAGTAAACAGATAGAGGTAAGAGAAAAAAATAAAATATAAAGATTAAGTAAAATTTCGGAGTTCCAAAAATCAAGTATGACTGCCAATATTGATTTTTAAATAGCAGACATTAATTGTAAAACATTTGTACATTTCCAGACAATGATGTTACGGAATTTAACTTCAGTAATCAATTGTAAAGACGTTAACTCGTCCACTTCTAGTTGAAATATACTATTAAGGAATTCATTTTTTTTTTTAAATGGTGAGAAATATTTTTTTCTAGTTTAATTCAGAAATACGATTGTTATAGATATATTGTTCATAGAAACTAATGTCAGGAAGACAAGTTACATGAAAATTTATTTGTGTAAAACCCATGACTGAATATATTCACGTAAATGATCATGTACTTTAGTAACCTAAATACCATTAATGCTAGAGTAAGATTAATGCTGACATACAGGTATAAATGGACAAACTTACCACAGTTGTACTGGACTGTCAAGTACTTCTCTGTGCCTTCACAGGGGTCTGATAAATTTGAGAACAACCCCCGTATATCCTGAATGACACACTGACGTTGGCCATTGCAGGCGGACATGATGATGTCCCGTACCCCAGCCACTCTACAGCTGGTACTTCGCATGGCCTCACTGGAACAGGTCTGTCGATCTCTTCGTCCGTAGGTGGCATCCACTACCTCCAGTCCACCAGCACACCGTAGTGTCACAGTGTCATCAACACATACAACCTCGGTGTGATGTGCTGTGTTAATTAATAAAAACATTTCTTGTTTCAATCCCAGTATGATAAGCTTCCATATGAAAAACGGTCAAATACTTGGAATTAGTTAAAAATGGTATCTTATACATGTACATTTATTTTGTGTCAATGAGCAAAATGCCTGAAATTTAAAACATTCCATAATGAAGGCTCATTTTCTGTTTCATACAGGTGAGATGGAAACAGTTGTCAATAACTGGCTTATGATCAGATATCACTAAACCCTGATTGTTAGACATACAACAACATTTTTAGGTTCCAGTCTAATAAATGTCTGTGACAATTATTTCTTTCCAAGGATACTTGGAAGTGTATTGGCACCATATTTAAATTACAACCAGACTTTCTCAGATGGTCATATGGTTGTCAGTACTTTTAATTGCAGGGAAGAGCCCAACTTTGAACTTATTTTAGCAACTTGTTTTAACAGTTTGGAGCCCTGATACAGAATCTCTAAAAACAAGTTGTTTTAGATATCATCGTTCTTTTTTATCTGACTTATTATCATAAAAAAGTCTATAAAATCTTTGAAAAAACAAAGCTAAATCAAGCAACTTTGGATGGGTCATGGTAGCCATCTTACCTTCGGACAGGTCAAGGTAGCCATCTTACCTTCGGATGGGTCATGGTAGCCATCTTACCTTTGGATGGGTCATTGTAGCCATCTTACCTTCGGATGGGTCATGGTAACCATCTTACCTTCGGACTGGTCATGGTAGCTATCTTACCTTCGGATGGGTCAAGGTAGCCATCGTACCTTCGGACGGGTCATGGTAGCCATCTTACCTTCGGACGGGTCATGGTTGCCATCTTACCTTTAGATGGGTCATGGAAGCCATCTTACCTTCGGACGGGTTATGGTAGCCATCTTACCTTCGGACGGGTCAATGACAGAATTACATGACACAGCCAGAAAGCTGGAGGGTGGACAGTTATCAGCATCTAGGTTCTCCTCCAGGGTGCAATTGGCAAGTACAGTGCTGGTCGGGGGACAAGATACTGTGTAGGGCCAGGCTTTTGTCAGGCTGGACGTCAGGGTATTGTCCATCAACACTCCGGTCCTAGCAAGACATATCAAATATGTTAAATGATCTAGTATAAAAAAGAGATTTTTGGAACATTATTTCCTGAATATTTTTCCCGTGTGTACAATATAACATTTTCAAGCAAACATACAGAAAAGATATTTTCTATTGGAATAAAATCTCTCCTGGTACAGGGGATTAAAAATTAAAGAGATAGATTTTGATACCTTTTACAGTTTCCAGACACAGTGCAAAATGCAGATTTTTCACACACATGCGTACTGTGACAGTGATGGATGTGTATAACCTACCTGAAGCCTAAAGTTTTACACACAAGTGTAGCCTGCTCGTCATTGTAGCGCGACTCATGGTTACACAGGCCACCCTCAACACTGTTACTGACCAATCGGACAACTCCTTCATTTGGAATGGCCCCACCCAGAAGGTCAAGCTGAATATCTGATGATAGATAGAATAAAATACACCTATTACACTCTAAACTAACAAAATTACTAAAATACGCAATTTGAATAAGTTTTTTTTTGTTTAAATAATAGATGTAAAGAAAGAAAGTTAAGTCAATAAGGGAAAGTTCAGATATATTATAATACACTGTATTGTGTTTCCTTCCCATTCTCATTAAGAGGTAAACATGTGTACAATAAAAATGTTGTAAAGCAATATTTCTGAACTATTGTAGTGCATATGAAATAACAGTCCAAGTGTACAAGAGAATCAATGTCAATAAAACTTATGTTTATTTGGCTGCTTGTATTGACTGATGAAGGCAGTTGAACATTAAGGATGTACTCCTCTGAGGTTTCAATCACGTTCAAGTCTCGTTTTGATCTGGTGTAACAGGATTTTGTAATATTAAACAAATTATGATCAAGTTAATAAGCAAACACGCATCTGAAAAATATTTCCAAAAACTAGATGTTTGTCAAGAATTTAAAAAAATTACCAATTCGGCAGCCATTTTGAAAAAGTGTATTTATGTGTAACTTCTTGTGCTTCAAAACAGGCAAAAAATTCACCTTTTTTGACGCTAGATTGATCACTTAAATTGTCATTGTGTCACCATTTTTAATTGTAGCAGGTTCAATTTTGCTGTACAACTTTATAATGCTTAATATGATAAAAATAATATGAAACAAACTGGAAAATTATACATTATTGATATTTTTTTATACGTATTTAGTAGTGTGACTGAAGTCCTTTTGATTTTTGACCCCGAAAAAGGTAAAAATAACACAAATGATAATGGGACAAAAAAAGAAGCACACTGACACCAATTTTTGTGGATGTTTTAGAAAGAGAAATACATTTTCTTTTAATTCGTTAAATATTAAAAAAAAAGTTTAATAGCAGAACTTTTTATATCAAACGTTTAATCTGCAAAAAATGAGTATTTTTTCATTAAAAAATAGGGGTAGGGGTAACTAAAATCGACTTTCTGAGTTAAAAGAATAAGATTAAGAAATTTTACTCCCATAATTTAAAAGAAAATAATATTTTCATCAATTCTACAAACATTTATACATATCTGATAACACACTTGGAAGAAATTGTATGAATTTGTTAGGCAAATGGTCAAAACCCAAAAAATCACCTAAAATCACGTGTGTTAAATTGGTATCTTTGCCCGATCATAGCACAAAAACGAACACAGCGACATATATTTTTTTTTTACATTTTCTACTATGCCATTAACTTTTTTTTTGACTTTTCAGAGGTGTACATCCTTAAGTAAAATTTACATACGTTTACAATTAATATACTTTGCTGTACAAGGCTCACATTCTTAACCCTTTCACCACTGTAGACCATAATGGACTCATCCATATCAATGCATGGTATAGTCTACTAAAGTTACATAGGGGTGAAAGGGTTAATCAGCCGAACAGACATTCAATCCTTTGGTAGCCTTACCGCTGGATGTTGCTTCCATGAAGGGTTCTGTAAGGCATACAGCACCTGCATCCTCCGAGTGGTCACAGTTGTGTGTGCCCCACACGCTATGGGTACACTCCAACAGACTAGTCTCCTCCCCTGTACAGTCCACATCATCCAGTAAGATCTGGTCACTGCCAGGGCCATAAGCAGCTTGACCCTTGGCTCGCCCATCTCTACAGGAGGATAAAAACATTCAGTAACTGCTTAATAACGACAATAAGTACATTTCTCCCACTGCTAGGTTTGTTAGAAACACATGTTCCATACAGTAGACTCATGTGGAATACATGTGACCTTTTCTATTATGACATCACAATCGAAAGTCTATCAGAATTTCGTTTTACTGACTGTGACAATCTTGTATTTGTCAAGTGACACCATTCCAGGAACATAGGAGTTATTCCACAAGCTTGCCTTGGAGGTCTTCAACGGATCTTTAAACTTGAGGTCATTTTTATTATACTACCAAGACTATGTGACTTACACATATCCTAACATCCTGCAGACAACTCTTGCATCTTCAGGACCCCAGAGATCATCACAGATTGTCCCCCTTGACCCTGACCGTATGACCTCTACACGACCCTCAGAAGGATTTGGTCCATTCACAAGCTCAACTGAAATGATCAAGCAACAGCAAAGTGATATAATTTGGAAACTACAGATTTTACAATCCTATATAAGACATTCAACATAGTAACCTTCCTGTGTATCAGTATAATACACGAAATCTGAGGAGGACATCAGTATGTTAGCAGGACAGGATATTTTACCTACTGCTGTGATTTGTAAGGAACAAGACAGTAGTTTCAGGCTTAAATAGCATACTAGAGGTTTCATTTTTACATTCAGCTTAAGAAAGTTTAGATGCTCCTTAATTTACACTCCTAGGTAACACATCTATTTCCCCTAACCTGTGGTTGTAGAGTCTCTATCTCCCCTTACCTGTGGTTGTAGGGTCTCTATCTCCCCTAACCTGTGGTTGTAGCGTCTCTATCTCCCCATACCTGTGATTGCAGGGTCTCTATCTCCTCTTAACTGTGGTTGTAGGGTAAGGAACAAGACAGTAGTTTCAGGCTTAAATAGCATTCTAGAGGTTTCATTTTTACATTCAGCCTAAGAAAGTTTAGATTCTCCTTAATTTGCACTCCTAGGTAACACATCTATTTCCCCTAACATGTGGTTGTAGAGTCTCTATTTCCCCTAAACTGTGGTTGTTGGGTCTCTATCTCCCCTTACCTGTGGTTGTAGGGTCTCTATTTCCCCTTACCTTTGGTTGTAGGGTCTCTATCTCCCCATACCTGTGATTGGAGGGTCTCTATCTCCCCTAACCTGTGGTTGTAGGGTCTCTATCTCCCCTAATCTGTGGTTGGAGGGTCTCTATCTCCCCTTACCTGTGATTGTAGGGTCTCTATTTCCCCTAAACTGTGGTTGTTGGGTCTCTATCTCCCCTAGCCTGTGGTTGTAGGGTCTCTATTTCCCCTAACCTGTGGTTGTTGGATCTCTATCTCCCCTAACCGGTGGTTGTAGGGTATCTATTTCCCCTAAACTGTGGTTGAAGGGTATCTATCTCCCCTAACCTGTGGTTGTAGGGTCTCTATCTCCTCTTACCTGTGGTTGGAGGGTCTCTATCTCCCCTTACCTGTGGTTGTAGGGTCTCTATCTCCCCTAACCTGTGGTTGTAGGGTCTCTATCTCCCCTAACCTGTGGTTGTAGGGTCTCTATCACCCTTTACCAGTGGTTGGAGGGTCTCTATCTCCCCTTACCTGTGGTTGTAGGGTCTCTATGTCCCCTAACCTGTGGTTGTAAGGTCTCTATCTCCCCTTACCTCTGTGGTTGTAGGGTCTCTATCCCCCCTAACCTATGGTTGTTGGGTCTCTATTTCCCCTGAACTGTGGTTGTTGGGTCACTATCTCCCCTAACCGGTAGTTGTAGGGTATCTATCTCCCCTTACCTGTGGTTGTAGGGTCTCTATCTTCCCTAACCTGTGGTTGTAGGGTCTCTATCTCCCTTTACCAGTGGTTGTAGGGTCTCTATTTCCCCTAAACTGTGGTTGTTGGGTCTCTATCTCCCCTAGCCTGTGGTTGTAGGGTCTCTATTTCCCCTAACCTGTGGTTGTAGGGTCTTTTTCTCCCCTAACCTGTGGTGGTAGGGTATCTATTTCCCCTTACCTGTGGTTGTAGAGTCTCTATTTCCCCTAACCTGTGGTTGTTGGGTCTCTATCTCCCCTTACCTCTGTGGTTGTAGGGTCTCTATCCCCCCTAGCCTATGGTTGTAGGGTCTCTATTTCCCCTTACCTGTGGTTGTAGGGTCTCTATCTCCCCTAACCTGTGGTTGTTGGGTCTCTATCTCCCCTTACCTCTGTGGTTGTAGGGTCTCTATCCCCCCTAACCTATGGTTGTAGGGTCTCTATTTCCCCTTACCTGTGGTTGTAGGGTCTCTTTCTCCCCTAACCTGTGGTGGTAGGGTATCTATCTCCCCTTACCTGTGGTTGTAGGGTCTCTATGTCCCCTAACCTGTGGTTGTAGGGTCTCTATCTCCCCTAACCTGTGGTTGTAGGGTTTCTATCACCCCTAACCTGTGGTTGTTGGGTTTCTATCTCCCCTAGCCTGTGGTTGTAGGGTCTCTATCTCCCCTAACCTGTGGTTGTAGGGTTTCTATCACCCCTAACCTGTGGTTGTTGGGTCTCTATCTCCCCTAACCGATGGTTGTAGGGTATCTATTTCCCCTAAACTGTGGTTGTTGGGTCTCTATTTCCCCTGAACTGTGGTTGTTGGGTCACTATCTCCCCTAACCGGTAGTTGTAGGGTATCTATCTCCCCTAACCTGTGGTTGTAGGGTCTCTATCTCCCCTTACCTGTGGTTGTAGGGTCTTTATCTCCCCTAACCTGTGGTTGTAGGGTTTCTATCACCCCTAACCTGTGGTTGTTGGGTCTCTATCTCCCCTAGCCTGTGGTTGTAGGGTCTCTATTTCCCCTAACCTGTGGTTGTTGGGTCTCTATCTCCCCTAACCGATGGTTGTAGGGTATCTATTTCCCCTAAACTGTGGTTGTTGGGTCTCTATTTCCCCTGAACTGTGGTTGTTGGGTCACTATCTCCCCTAACCAGTAGTTGTAGGGTATCTATCTCCCCTTACCTGTGGTTGTAGGGTCTCTATCTCCCCTAACTTGTGGTTGTGGCTGAAAATGGTGATATTACATGTAAATGGTGACATAACCTGTAAATGGTGACAGTATCTGTGAGTGGTGACATAACCTTTGAGTGGTGACATTACCTATGAATGGTGACATTACCTGTGAGTGGTGACATTACCTGTAAGTGGTGACATTACCTGTGAGTGGCGACATTACCTGTTAGTGGTGACATTACCTTTGAATGGTGACATTACCTGTGATTTTTGACATTACCTGTGAGTGGTGACATTACCCATGAATGTTGACATTACCTGTAAATGGTGACATTACCTGTGAGTGGTGACATTACCTTTGAGTGGTGACATTACCTGTTAGTGGTGACATTACCTTTGAATGGTGACATTACCTGTGATTTTTGACATTACCTGTGAGTGGTGACATTACCTATGAATGGTGACATTACCTGTAAATGGTTACATTACATGTGAGTGGTGACATTACCTGTAAATGGTGACATTACCTGTTAGTGGTGACATTACCTTTGAGTGGCGACATTACCTTTGAGTGGTGACGTTACCTATGAATGGTGACATTGCATGTAAATGGTGACGTTACCTGTGAGTGGTGACATTTCCTGTGAGTGGTACAGTATTACATGGGAGGGGGGACATTACCTTTGAGTGGTGACAGTACCTATGAATGGTGACATTAAGTGGTGACATTACCCATGAATGTTGACATTACCTGTAAATGGTGGCATTACCTGTAAATGGTGACAATACCTGTAAATGTTGACATTACCTATGAATGGTGCCATTACATGAAAATGGAGACATTACCTGGGAGTGGTGACATTACCTGTGAGTGGAGACATTACCTTTGAGTGGTGACATCACCTATGAATGGTGACATTACCTGCCTGTGAGTGGTGACATTACCATTGAGTGGTGTCATTACCTATGAATGGTGCCATTACATGTAAATGCTGACATTACCTGTGAGTGGTACCGTATTACCTGTGAGTGGTGACGTTACCTTTGAATGGTGACATTCCCTTTGAATGGTGATATTACCTATGAATTGTGACATTACCTATGAATGGCGACATTACATGTAAATGGTGACTTTACCTGTGAGTGGTGACATTATCTGTGAGTGGTACAGTATTACATGGGAGGGGGGACATTACCTTTGAGTGGTGACAGTACCTATGAATGGTGACATTAAGTGGTGACATTACCCATGAATGTTGACATTACATGTAAATGGTGGCATTACCTGTAAATGGTGACATTACCTGTAAATCGTGACATTACCTGTGAGTGGTACCGTATTACCTGTGAGTGGTGACTTTGCCTGTGAGTGGTGACATTACCTATTAATGGTGACATTACCTGTAAATGTTGACATTCCCTATGAATGGTGACATTACCTGTAAATGGTGAAATTACCTGTGAGTGGTGACATGACCTTTGAGTGGTGACATTACCTGTTAGTGGTGACATTTCCTTTGAGTGGTGACATTACCAATGAATGGTGACATTACATGTGAATGGTGACGTTACCTGTGAGTGGTGACATTCCCTTTGAGTGGTGACATTACCTACGAATGGTGACATTACATGTAAGTGGTGACATTACCTGTGAGTGGGACAGTATTACCTGTGAGTGGAGACATTACATGTGAATGGTGACGTTACCTGTGAGGGGTGACATTACCTTTGAGTGGCGACATTACCTTTGAGTGGTGACATCACCTATGAATGGTGACATTACCGTAAATGGTTACATTACATGTGCGTGGTGACATTACCTGTAAATGTTGACATTCCCTATGAATGGTGACATTACCTGCCTGTGAGTGGTGACATTACCTGTGAATGGTGACATTACCTGTGAGGGGTGACATTACCTTTGAGTGGTGACATCACCTATGAATGGTGACATTACGTGTAAATGGTGACATTACCTGAGAGTGGTGACATTACCTGTGAGTGGAGACATTACCTTTGAATGGTGACATTACATTTGAATGGTGATATTACCTATGAATTTTGACATTACCTATGAATGGTGTGATTACATTTAAATGGAGACATTACCTGTGAGTGGTACCGTATTACCTGTGAGTGGTGACGTTACCTTTGAATGGTGACATTACATGTAAATGGAGACATTACCTGTGAGTGGGGACATTACCTTTGAGTGGTGACATCACCTATGAATGGTGACATTACGTGTAAATGGTGACATTACCTGTCAGTGGTGACATTACCTTTGAGTGGCGACATTACCTTTGAGTGGTGAGATTACCTATGAATGGTGACATTACCTGTGAGTGGTGACATTACCTTTGAATGGTGACATTACCTTTGAATGGTGATATTACCTATGAATTGTGACATTACCTATGAATGGTGACATTACCTATGAATGGTGACATTACCTCTAAATGGTGACATTACCTGTGAGTGGTGACATTACCTGTGAGTGGTGACATTACCTTTGAGTTGTGACATTACCTATGAATGGTGACATTACCTGTTAGTGGTAACATTACCTGCGAGTGGTGACATTACCTGTGAGTGGTACAGTATTACCTGTGAGTGGTGACATTACCTTTGAGTGGTGACATTACCTATGAATGGTGACATCACCTGTAAATGTTGACATTACCTGTGAGTGGTGACATTACCTGTGAGTGGTGACATTACCTTTGAAAGGTGACATTACCTTTGAATGGTGATATTACCTATAAATGGTGACATTACCTATGAATGGTGACATTACCTGTAAATGGTGACATTACCTGTAAGTGGTGACATTACCTATGAGTGGTGACATTACCTGTAAGTGGTGATATTACCTGTAAGTGGTGACATTACCTATGAGTGGTGACATTACCTGTAAGTGGTGACATTACCTGTGAGTGGTGACATTACCTATGAATGGTGACATTACCTATGAATGGTGACATTACCTGTAAATGGTGACATTACCTGTAAATGTTGACATTACCTGTAAATGGTATGGCTGTTGTGGTGGTACTTGATGGTAGATTCTCTTCCATGGTGCACATCACCCCGACATCCTCACCATGGTTACAGTTGTGTGTGCCCCAGTTTAGCTCGGGACAATCCCACAGAGTAGTCTCCTCCCCCGTACAAGCCACATCATCCAGCCAAATCTGACCCTCCCCTTGTCCATAACTGGCAGTATCCATTTTCATTCCATTTCTAAACAGTAAAATTGCATCATAAGACAGCTTGACTAAAGGCGTTTTGACCACTCAATATAAATAACACCTAAAAACCAAAATCTGAGGTGAAGGAATAAAGTAGTTTAATTATGATAGAGGAAATTTCAGATAATTACTTTCATTTGACAGTTTTTTAAACTGCTCTGTCATATCAAATAGAGCCAAAAAGCAGGAATATTTAAAATTTTCAAAAGATATTTAACATTTAACTTTTAAAAGCACTGATCTCCTACTGATGTTAAGCCACTTTACTTTAGTAGGCCTACCACATGTACTGCAGTAAAGATTAAATACAACAACTTTTTATGTTCTTCAAATAAAGTCATTTGGATCTCAGGAAAAATTGACACCAGTTTAGAAAATATTAACCCAATACTGTAATGACTTAAATGATGAGTTTCTTCATAAAATAGCATGACCTTACATGTATCCCAGAGTTCTACACACGACTTGTGCATCTCCGTTTTCGAAAGAGTCGTCACAAACTGTCCCGTTGATACCAGTGTGCTCTATCAGGATGCGCCCCTCATGTGGTCCAGTTCCTCCCACCAGTCTCACAATGTCTGTAAAATCAGCGAAATATCTTTCCTAAACTTTGATGTTTTGATCGGTAACTGTAAACATGCATGCAATAGAACACTTCAACCTCTGCGCATCAGTGATATCATTTAATCTGTATACGTTACAATTACTGATAAACATGACAGCTTTCCATAGCATGCATGAATAGGGATTTTTCACACCTCAGACAGGGATATCCCACGTGATACCCTAGGCTAGATTTTTCTATCTCATCCGATCTGTCTGGCACCTTTCCATGACTTTTCGCGTAATTTTAAAACGGTGATGTATTCATTTCTGTTCTTATCTGTTTGATCGATACATCAAAACAGTAAATGCACCTTGAGGTAACTCATACTACTCTGTATAAAAGACAACCTTTAAAGTGAGTTTGTCTTTTCACATATTTGCTAGTACAGTACTTAATGTTAAAGAAATAGCACCAATCATTGCAATATGAGAAAGATCTGTTAAATTCTTCCTGTGGCCATCTTGTTTTCTTTATCCCTCCAGTACTTTCTGATAAAAAGCGCTAACAAACTTGAACTCTCAAATTCAAGATGGCTGGCTGTCAGCCATCTTGGTTTTGTGATCATTCCCAAAAAACGATATGCATAACTAGGGACCATGGGGAACCTTCATGAGGAATTTGAGAAAGATCCCTCCAGTCCTTTCTGATAAATAGCGCAAACAAACTTTACCTCTCAAATTAAAGATGGCTGGCTGTTGGCCATCTTGGTTGTGTGATCATTCCCAAAAAACCGATATGCATAACTAGGGACAATGGGGAACCCCTTCATGTGAAATATGAGAAATATCCCTCGGGCACTTTCTGATAAATAGCGCTAACAAACTTTAACTCTCAAATTGAAGATGGCTGGCTGTCGGCCATCTTGGTTTTGTGATTAGTCCCAAAAAACAATATTCATAACTAGGGACCATGGGAAACCTTCATGGGAAAGTTGAGAAAGATCCCTCCAGTACTTTATGATAAATAGCGCTAACAAGAATTGTTTAAGGACGAACGGAATGACAGACAGATCACGGACCACTGACCACAGTTGCGGGGCGATTTGAATAGCCCACCATTAGATGATGGTGGGCTAAAAAAATATGTTACATGATCTTAGCCCCCCGCCGCCTGAGATAACCCGATCTCACTCAGTTACAGGTAACAGGTTTTAGTAATCATATTTATTGTTGATCATAATTAAATAATTTCAAATTAGCATGGAAATATCTAAAATATTATTTATCACCACTAAAACATTACCACCACTAATTAAAGAACATGTACAGTATTGGCACACTCAATACATTGAAAAGGTACACAAAATTACAACCATTGATTAAACTTAGGTTATTCTAATATATTAGGTAATTAGGAGACCTTATAAATCACATCAAACAAGAAAACATATATATATGAGGTTATTTTACCTGTCTCTCATTCAAATGTAAAGAAATAAACGGGTGTACCTGGTTTTGGTGTGGTGGACACTGGTACTTCATTGGTGCATGTGATCCCAACATCCTCACCATGGTTACAGTTGTGTACCCCCCAGCCGTTGTGTGCACACTCCCACAGTGTGTTCTCCTCTCCCGTACATTCTAAGTTATCAAGCCAGATCTCACCGTCACCACGGTTAAATGTGCCCTGGTCAACAGGAGTTCCATCTCTGTTATACAAACAAAATCACATTTTAAAAAAGACATTTTTTTTGTTTCAAAGTTTCTTTAAGCCATATTCTGTACAATTTTTTAAATCAGGAACATGTAAATTGAATCCTTGCATTTGCATTTTTTTTTCTACCTTTGTGCTTGAATATATACATTTTTAAATTACCAATAAGTAAAGTATTTAGTCTTCAACTTGATGTAGCTCCTCAGATTTAAGATGTGAAACTTAAAGCTTCAGCCTGTTTGACAACAAACCTATAGACACTGAAATGAATGATTTACTGAAATCCTACCTAAATCCCAGCATTCTACATATTATCCCTGCTTCTACTGCATCAAATCCATCATCACACACGGTTCCTGCTACACCACCATGGTGGACGACAACCGTGCCTTCATAGGGACCTGTCCCTCCAACCAGGCTCATCGTGTCTACAGCAAACGAGACATTATCACATTTTTTAGACACCACTATTTTTCAGAATGGTTCCTTATATCTTGGAAACCAATGATCAGAAACTGAATTCCTTGTGTTATACTGCTGAATTAATTTTTGATTATCTCACGATTTTTTCGTGAACAATGTATACAGTAGGGAGCAAACTTAACTTGGTAGCCTAGTGCACTAGAGAATTGACAAGGAATTTTACTTACCTACTATTTCAGTGGTGGTAGTAAGATGTTGCAAACATTTTACACCGACATCTTCACCATGGTTGCAGTTATGGACTCCCCACTCAACACCACCACAGTCAAATATACTGGACTCTGTGCCGTCACAATCCAAGTCATCTAACCAGATCTCACCTACACCAGGACCAAAATACTCTGTGGCCACAACATAACCATCCCTATAACAGAGGTTACAGGACAACCAATCTCACCTGCATAGTATTGTCCTTATGGTAAAAGGGTTGACAATACAGCTACAAACTGATATGTCTGACAAAGGTGGGAACATCATGTTGCCATCATTACGGTAATTCCTCTATGTATCAAATGAACACTTTATCTGAATATTTTTTTTATCTTCCAATGTTTCTAGATGATATTTCTGAGAAATCTTGATCTTCAACCTTTTATTTATCATAAACAAAGCATTATCATATCCTATAACTGTTCCTTAATATCTTATGACTATTCCATAATGGAGTGTATGGGGAAGGCGGGAGGCACTTGTATTAATATATGATGGGTGGTGGGGTTAAAACCAGATCTGCCTACCGCTCCTTGCATTAAATCACTTTCAAGATTTTATGGGTGGGGGTATCTCTGAAAAAAAATGTCACACCACCCAACTATAGTTAATTCTGTAACAGTCCTAAAAGGATTACTCACCATCCTCCCATATGTTAACTATCGATCAACAACACTCAATCATCCTATATCTGTATAATTTGTCATCCTATACATGTATCCTAAAATCCTCATCATCACCTCCTACATTTACAATCCCACACCTAACATCATCCTGTATTACCTATATCCTAACATCAACCTGTCCTTTCTGTATCCTAACATCAACCTGTCCTTTCTGTATCCTAACATCAACCTGTCCTACCTGTATTCTAACATCAACCTGTCCTACATGTACCCTAACACCAACCTGTCCTACCTGTCACTAACATCAACCTGTCCTTTCTGTATCCTAACATCAAGATGTCCTACCTGTATCTTAACATCAACCTGTCCTACCTGTATCCTAACATCAACCTGTATTACTTGTATCCTAAAATCACCCTGTATTACCTGTATCCTAACATCACCCTGTATTATCTGTATCCTAACATCACCCTGTCCTACCTGTATCCTAACATCACCCTGTCCTACCTGTATCCTAACATCACCCTGTATCACTTATATCCTAACATCACCTTGTATTACCTGTATCCTAACATCACCCTGTATTACCTGTATCCTAACATCACCCTGTATTACCTGTATCTTAACATCAACTTGTATTTCCTGTATCCTAACATCACCCTGTATTACCTGTATCCTAACATCACCCTGTATTACCTGTATCCTAACATCCTACAGAGGACTCCTGCTTCAACATCTTCAAATCCATCATCACACACAGTACCATAGACGTTGTTATGGAGAATCTGTAACCGACCTTCATGTGGGCCTTCTCCTCTCACCAGCATGATACTATCTAGATAAAACCGAAGGTAATCATAACCCTCGAACAATTGATGCAGAATTTAGGGCTGCTTTTTTCATGAAAAAGTATTTTATTTCTGTGTTATTGTTCTGAAACTTTATCCAATATTTTTTGCAAAAGAATAAAGATACATGAAATTGTATAAATATTTCTACTCAATATCTTTTGAAATGGACCTATTGGACTTAGAAAACCAGGAGAATTTATGCTTTAATATAGAGAGCCCTTTCTCGATAAGCATACCTATGTCCTGAGGTGGGCGTGTGGAAGGCGGGTCAGTGGGGCGGCGGGTACTGGTGATTGACTCCTGGTCACATTCCACACTTACATCCTCTTCATGGCTACAGTCATGTTCCCCCCACCCCCCGTTATCACAGTCAAGCAGACTTTTCTCTGTCCCCTCACAGTTCACATTGTCTAGCCAGATCTGGCCAGACCCAGGACTGTAGTCATCAACAACCATCCCTCCACTGCAACAAAAATACATAATGGTATTGAACATATAACTTGTAACTGAGATGACCTGAAAGCTATTTAAAAGATATGATTATAAACAAGTGACCAAGGATTTTGACAATATTATTTGCTTGCCTTTTTTGTAAACAGTGGTCAGACTAGAAATAGAAGTGTTTTGTTATCATTTAAAACGGATATTCTGAAATTTTCTAATTTCTCAAATTGAATAGAAATTATTCATGACATCATTATTCACGTTGAGTATGTGACAAATGAAACAGCCTATTCATCACATGTGATGCAAAGTAAAATATGTTCCACCCTGTGGCAGTGTATATCTCATTTTATTGAAACTTGTTAAACACAAATACCTGTGAAGTTATCCTGGTTTTTTTTTATACTTTTTTTAAATGTAAAATTCTGGTGTAGATTATTTCTATTTGAAGAGACATCAATCAAATTATATATATATATATATAAAAGAATCTGAATGTTCTAATGTCTCAAACTTAAAAAAGCCAAGGTTATTTGATTTTTTTTTCTTTTTCACAAGGGTGTCTAAAATGATAGACTTACATGTATGATAAAATGGTCATCAGAATCAATTTGATATATTCTTTAACTTCAATGTTTTAATTTGAAATAAAGCCTGCTCTTTAATGATATATCAAATTTAAACTTGTATCCTATAGATCCTATATACCTGAACCCAAGCATACTGCACACAACTCTGGCATCAGTCTCCCCGAAATTGTCATCACATACAGTTCCGTTGATGCCATCGTAATTGACCTGGACCCGTCCTGAATGTGGCCCTGGTCCTCCCACCAAGTATACTGTGTCAACTGGAACAGTTTCCCCAATTTAGAGGTGAACAAATTTTAGGAGAACAACTTCAAGCAGTCGTTTGTTATCTCAAACTATCTGACCTGTTACAACACTTTTATGAAATTGACTGAAAAAGATATTGTCACGATTTTTTGTGAAAAAGATTTATGTAAACACTAAAACAGTTCTTTAAAATTTGAAGAGATTTTCGTATTTATCATTTTCTGAACAAGATATCTGGTTCACATACATTTGAGTGAACTAACCTAGGTTGTGTTCCTCTGTACAGCGCACACCTACATCTTCTGAGTGAGCACAGTTGTGACTAGTACTGTAGGTACAGTTGGACAGTGACCTTTCTGTACCGTCACATCTCACATCGTCCAATACAATGTCGCCAGTACCCTCCCCAAACATGTCCAAGTTTACTATCACTCCTCTGTAAGGTCAAGAGTCAAAATAATGTCAGATGAGCTTAACAAATCAGACTTCTGGTGGTTATAGAAAGACAGTTTTTTTTTTTTTATTTAAATGGCAAAAGATTTGACATTGTAATTAACAAAGTTTCACATTTACATTTCTTTGTACATTTATCATGCTAGAGAAAGTTCGCTTTTGCAAATTGTTTTTTTGACACACTTTTGAGCTTTATTAATCCAACCAAACATAATCCAGTCTGTCTTGTATATAAGCATCTCACTGACCCACCAACATTACTTTATCAAGAATGGTGACTGGATTATCCATGATGGTGACTGGATTATCAATGATAGTGACTGGATGATCAATGATAGTGACTGGATTATCAATGATAGTGACTGGATTATCAATGAAGGTGACTGGATTATCAATGACGGTGACTGGATTATCAATGAAGGTGACTGGATTATCAATGATGGTGACTGGATTATCAATAATAGTGACTGTATTATCAATGACGGTGACTGGATTATCAATGAAGGTGACTGAATTGACTGGATTATCAATGATGGTGTACTCTTACACTGGGAATCCAAGCATCCGACAGACAACAGTGGCAGCATTGTCATCAAATAGGTCATCACACACTGTTCCTCGAGTCCCCCCTACAGTAGCCACCAGGCGACCCTCCATGTCAGTACCATCCTCCAACTCCACTTGTATTGCTAGGGAGGACAAACAGGTGGTCAGTATAGGCTCACTTTAGTGGTAAGGGAGGACAGACAGGAGGTCAGTATAGGGTCACTCTAGATATGGTTAGGAAGGACAGACAGGTGGTCAGGATAGGGTCACTCTAAATATGGTTAGGGAAGATAGATAGGAGGTCAGTATAGGGTCACTCTAGATATGGTTAGGAAGGACAGACAGGAGGTCAGTATAGGGTCACTCTAGATATGGTTAGGAAGGACAGACAGGTGGTCAGTATAGGGTCACTCTCGATATGGTTAGGGAGAATAGACAGTTGGTCAGTGTGGGGTCAGTCTAGATATGGTTAGGGAGGACAGACAGGTGGTTAGTATAGGTTCACTCTAGATATGGTTAGGGAGGACAGACAGGCGGTCAGTATAGGGTCACTCTAGATATGGTTAGGAAGGACAGACAGGTGGTCAGTATAGGGTCACTCTCGATATGGTTAGGGAGAATAGACAGTTGGTCAGTGTGGGGTCAGTCTAGATATGGTTAGGGAGGACAGACAGGTGGTTAGTATAGGTTCACTCTAGATATGGTTAGGGAGGACAGACAGGCGGTCAGTATAGG
Source organism: Mizuhopecten yessoensis (assembly GCF_002113885.1). Taxonomy (NCBI): domain Eukaryota; kingdom Metazoa; phylum Mollusca; class Bivalvia; order Pectinida; family Pectinidae; genus Mizuhopecten; species Mizuhopecten yessoensis. The sequence continues at coordinate 403,936 of NW_018405514.1, forward strand.
GTCACTCTAGATATGGTTAGGAAGGACAGACAGGTGGTCAGGATAGGGTCACTCTAGATATGGTTAGGGAGGACAGACAGGCGGTCAGTATAGGGTCACTCTAGATATGGTTAGGAAGGACAGACAGGTGGTCAGGATAGGGTCACTCTAAATATGGTTAGGGAAGATAGATAGGTGGGCAGTATAGGGTCACTCTAGATATGGTTAGGGAGAATAGACAGTTGGTCAGTATAGGGTCAGTCTAGATATGGTTAGGAAGGACAGACAGGTGGTCAGGATAGGGTCACTCTAAATATGGTTAGGGAAGATAGATAGGTGGACAGTATAGGGTCACTCTAGATATGGCTAGGGAGGACAGACAGGTGGTCAGTATAGGGTCACCCTAGATATGGTTAGGGAGGACAGACAGGTGGTTAGTATAGGTTCACTCTAGATATGGTTAGGGAGGACAGACAGGCGGTCAGTATAGGGTCACTCTAGATATGGTTAGGAAGGACAGACAGGTGGTCAGGATAGGGTCACTCTAAATATGGTTAGGGAAGATAGATAGGAGGTCAGTATAGGGTCACTCTAGATATGGTTAGGAAGGACAGACAGGTGGTCAGGATAGGGTCACTCTAAATATGGTTAGGGAAGATAGATAGGAGGTCAGTATAGGGTCACTCTAGATATGGTTAGGAAGGACAGACAGGTGGTCAGGATAGGGTCACTCTAGATATGGTTAGGGAGGACAGACAGATGGTCAGTATAGGGTCACTCTAGATATGGTTAGGGAGAATAGACAGGTGGTCAGTATAGGGTCAGTCTAGATATGGTTAGGAAGGACAGACAGGTGGTCAGGATAGGGTCACTCTAAATATGGTTAGGGAAGATAGATAGGAGGTCAGTATAGGGTCACTCTAGATATGGTTAGGAAGGACAGACAGGAGGTCAGTATAGGGTCACTCTAAATATGGTTAGGGAAGATAGATAGGTGGTCAGTATAGGGTCACTCTAGATATGGCTAGGGAGGACAGACAGGAGGTCAGTATAAGGTCACTCTAAACTATCACCATCACTGGAAGGTTCAAACTATAACTACTGATTGCAGAATACAGTTAAGGGATTGTGGTTGCCTTAGGTGTGTTAGTTAGTTAAATAACTGTATGTATGTAGTATATTTACTTAATTCAGGTGTAGAAGTTGTTGGAGCCTGTAGGAGACATAATACGCCTGCATCTTCGTCATGGTTGCAGTTATGTGTCCCCCAGGCTTTACGTCTACAATCAGCCAGCGACTCCTCCTCCCCGGTACATTCCACATCGTCCATCCAGATTACACCCTTCCCTGCGCCATAAGTTTCCTTTTTGGCCAGACCACCAGACCTGTCAGTTGTGTTTACAAATCATGATATATACTAGTGTAACAGGAAAGAGAATAGTGTGCTTCCAACGGGGATCAAACCCTCGATCTCAAGGTTCACAGTCGGACGCTCTACCACTGAGCTAAAGGGAAATTCCCTCTAGCTCAAAGCTAGAAGGCGACCTTAATCCCATTAAAATCAAAACCTGCCACACTACTCCCTGCTAACCAAAATTTTTCAAAAGAGAAAACAAAGATATCTTACTGAAATCCCAGCATTCTACAGACCACACTGGCGTCACTGTCGTCCCAGAGGTCATCACATATTGAGCCTGCCACTCCGTTCAAGGTGACCTCAACACGTCCATTTCTTTCTGAAGTGCCTCCAACCAAAGTTACTTGTGGAACTGTACAAATGTCAGAAATTATCATTATAACATCAAATTGTCTCCAGACTGTCTGTCCAATACTTACCAGTCTACCAATACATACCATAATCTACCAATACTTACCACAGTCTACCAATACATACCACAGTCTACCAGTACATTTCAGGTCTACCAAAGCTTACCACAGTCTACCAATACATACCACAGTCTACCAAAGCTTACCACAGTCTACCAATACATACCACAGTCTACCAATACTTACCAGTCTACCAATACATACCATAGTCTACCAATACTTACCACAGTCTACCAATACATACCACAGTCTACCAAAGCTTACCACAGTCTACCAATATATTCCACAGTCTACCAATACATACCACAGTCTCCCAGTACATACCAGTCTTCCAGTACATACCACATTTTACCATACATACGACAGTCTACCATACATACCACATCTACCAGTATATACCACAGTCTACCAATACTTACCACAGTCCTGTTCATCAGTCTGATCTCCACAGTCATCTTCACCGTTACACACCAGGGAGGCTGTAATACACTTCTCTGACTTAGTACAGCTGAACTCCCCACTCACACAAACTGAGGAATAGAAGAGACTTTTAGTGAAGCCTTTCAGAGTTTAACACCAATGACATGAGTTACGGAATGTGATATGTTCCAACTACGCAACCCTCTAAAGAAATATAATTTATCATACATTGTATTTGGGATATTCAATGTAATCTTTTATGATGTATACATATGAATTCACTATGTTTTGTTTTACTTATTCCCTCAAGTGGGCTGGTTTTTTACCAATTCCCCTTAGTGTATTAGTTTTTGACCAATTTTCCTTGGTGTATTCGTTTTTTTACCAATTCACCTTTGTATGTTAGTTTTTTTACCAATTCCCTCTGATGTGGTATTTACTTACTGATGCCCTCTATTGTGTTTTATTAATTACCAATGCCCTCTAATGTAATGTGTACTTACCAATGTCCTCTGATGTGATGTGTACTTACTTACCAATGCCCTCTGATGAGGTGTGTATTTACCAATGCCCTCTGATGTAATATGTGCTTACCAATGCCCTCTGATATAATATGAGCTTACCAATGCCCTCTGATGTAATATGTGCTTACCAATGCCTGCTGATGTGATGTGTGCTTACCATTGCCCACTTATGTGATGTGTGCTTACCAATGCCCTCTGATAATATATGTACTCACCAATGCCCTCTGATGTGATGTTTACTTACCATTGCCCTCTGATGTGATGTGTATTTACCAATGCCCGCTGATGTGATGTGTAGTTACCAATGCCCTCTGATGTAATATGTACTTACCAATGCCCTCTGATGAGATGTGTATTTACCAATACCCTCTGATGTAATATGTACTTACCAATGCCTTCTGATGAGATGTGTACTTACCAATGCCCTCTGATGAGATGTGTACTTATCAATGCCCTCTGATGGGATGTGTACTTACCAATGCCCTCTGATGTGATGTGTGCTTACCAATGCCCTCTGATGTAACATGTGCTTACCAATGCCCTCTGATGTGATGTGTGCTTACCAATGCCCTCTGATGTAACATGTGCTTACCAATGCTCTCTGATGTGATGTGTATTTACCTATGCCCTCTGCTGTGATGTGTACTTACCAATGCCCTCTGATGTGATGTGTACTTACCGATGCCCTTTCCTGAGTTGCACTCCACTCCTGCTACTTCATAATGTTTACAGTTGTGTTCCTTCCACCTCGGCTTAGAACAGTCTTCAATTGTTGTTTCATTTCCAACACAACCAACATCATCCAACAGGAAATTTCCATTGCCTGACCCAAACTCTGACATGTGGATGGCCCTATTAGCATCACTGTTTAACAAACCAATCAGCTGTACAGCATTACTACATTAAATCATCACAGATCTCAATCCAATCCATTCCAAAATAATCAGCACATTTCTCTTCCTTTTTTTTTTATAATACAGACATTGCCCAATGTATGGCATTTTTTTTTATTTAGATCATTAAAAAAACACCACCTTTAATAAACAGATATTTCAAGTATCTTAAAAGATGACCTTTAAGATGTTCTCAATGATGGGCTAGCATCATGAGTATGACATTGAACAAGTTTGTTCTCTAGCTTCCCAAGGATGACCTTTAACTATCAGGTATTTCAAAGATAATCTTAAAGACTGTTTTCTGCAAATTTGGAGGTAATTTTGGAAACATTAATTATCTGTATATCATGCCCATTGTTACTAGTGACCTCAAACTAGTGTGAAATAATCTAAGTGACTGTAGTTATAACTGTGTTGAAGATGTTGAACAGTCAATCATGATATTAATTAATAACCTTAATTAGTACATATATGTCATTCTCGACTTTGAGATAGAATTTTACGGATTCGTTGATGCCTTTATAAAAAGGTTTTGCTCCACACTTGAATAATTCCTTTGTAATTTACTTACACACATATTTACGGTAATTAAAAGGGTCTTGAATTTCTATAACTTACTTATACCCCAGCATCCGACAGATAACCCTGGCATCGTTGATGTCCCACTTGTCATCACAGATCACACCCCACTCTCCCTTGTAGCGGATCTCCACCCGACCGGAGTGTTCCTTGTCTCCATCTACCATCCTCACCTCCAGTGGCTGCCCCGCCCCACCACCACCGGCCCCACTGTCAGGCGTAGTCTCTGGGATATCACAAAACAGAACAGTTACAAAATGGGATTTATACACTACCACGGCAAGTAATCCATAGTCTTACTGAAGGATGTATCCATTGTGGTATTGTTTTCAGACTTCAGAGACTAAACAAAAGTAACTAAATATGTTATTTATACTAAACAAAAGTAACTAAATATGTTATTTAGACTTAAAAAGTAACTTAATATACAACCCAGGATACATCAACATGGTAAGTTTGGTGAAGATATGGAACTATATTTATGTACTCTCTGGACAAACCGCAGTATTAGAATGTTTCTCTCAAGCTGTTCTTTATTTGATTTTATTTCACATAGATACATGTACAGCATCATACTGATTGGCATGTGAATGTATTTTATGTGTCAGTATGTTAGTTAGCATGTGTACATTTTCATGCTTGTTAAGTAACCACCAGATTTACCAATACTTCACATTAAGTTTAACAGTAGCAATATTTATACTTTGTTTATAAGCACTTAGATGGCTATCCACATGACAGGCTGATGTTGTATATAATTATACATGCATGAAGAAATATTGGGTATAACTTACGTTCACAGTTCCCATTGTTTTCATCACTAAAATCCCCACAATCGTCTACACTGTTACACAGGAGTTGGTTGTCAATACAACGTCCATTACCGCACAGAAACATGTTGTAGCAGTCAGCTGAAAAATAACATGTACTGCTAGACCCGCCTGCTGAAACTCTCAGAAAATATTTCATTATTGAAGAATACTACCTTTTTCAGAGATTTAAAACTTCCATAAAATACTGATCTCTGTGTTTTCTGATATAAAAATTTATCAATCCTAATGTTTAGGGGAAATATAAACTAGAACTGAAAGCCAAAGGCTAACTAATACCCCCGCTCCTATATAAACCATAACTGTAAGCTAAAGGCTTACTAAGGCAAAGCATTGCAAAGCAATATAGTCTCCCACCAGTAATGATTTCTTTTTGGCTGAGCTGTACACTTATTTAAGTATATATGTCACTCACATACTTCCTGTACTCCCTCTCAATGCCACAACATACTTGCAAACGGAATTTTGTTAGCCCAGATGAACTATTTTGCTAAATTCGTCCTAGTAGTAAAGGAAGAGATGACAGGACAAAGATTTTTAACAAAGGGACATAACTCCTTAAAAAGGATTGAAATGAAAAAAATACTACACTGATGCACGACATCAGGGGATTATTAGTATATCTGTAAACTTTCATTGAAATTGGCCTAGTAGTTTAGGAGGTAGACAAAGTTTTTTTCTCAACAAAGGGCCATAACTCCTTTTAAAAGGGTCGGAATGAAAAAGTACTTCTTGGATGCACAACGTCAAGGGACAGTTGCCATATTTGTAAACTTTCTTCAAAATTGGCCCAGTAGATTAGGAGAAGTTGTCAGGACAACAATTTTTCAACAAAGGGCCATAACTCCATAAAAGGGTTTGAAAAATATACCTGGATGAACAACTTTAGGTGGAAGTTATCATATCTGATATATTCCGTTGAAATTGGGAGCAAAGTGTTGGAAGAGTTGTATGGAGAAGTATTTTTCAACAAAGGGACATTACTTCAGGTGGTAGTTATCATATCTGGAAACTTTTGTTGAAATGGATCAATAACTTTAGAAGGAGTTGTCCGGACAAAAAGTTTCAGGAATTTTTAACAAAGGGCCATTACTTCGTTCAAAAGGGTTAGAAAGAAAAAAAAATGCCTGGATGCACAACTTCAGGTGGTATTTATCATATGTGGAAAGTTTGGTTGAAATTGGCCCATTACTTTAGAAGAAGTTGTCCGGACAAACTTTTTCTACAGACAGACAGACAAACAGACAGACAAGCTAATTCCAGTATAACCCTCCTAACTTCGTTGCGGGGGGTACAATAATTAGATCCATGGGAACAACACAAGTTTAGATTGTTCGAATAAAATGTTATCTTTTGTGCAACTTATTCATAATTTAACCTAATAATAATCTCACTTTTATCATCTTTCATGTTACACTTACACATGCCAAAACTATGCCAAAAAGGTTCAGAATATGGCCATTTAACAAAACCTTTTTGAAAGAGCTTTATAAGCATATCTGCGACATGATTTTTAGGTGGATGGTCTGTTTCAGTCGCACAAAAATCCTGGTAATTTTTTTCCAGATACATGTATCAGTTTACATATATGCAACAAGTTACCTGTTTGTGATGATAATTCATAGAAGTCGTATTCAGTGGATGGTTCTACGTCAGTGTCTATGGCGACATGTGTGTTGACGTCAGTGAGGAAGCATGACCGCATCTCTCTGTTATAGCTGAAGGAACGACACACGAACTCTCTTGTCTCCAGACACTTCATGGCACACTGTCAACAGCAACACTACTGTAACCTCCACATACTTCGTGGATAAGTATCTTAGAGAGTTTCTTAATTCATTCTAATGTTCTATTATCACAACTAATAGTTAATAAGGCCGTATCGCCAGTAATTCAGATTCCATAGTTCCTGAGAAACATTTCATAATTTCAAATTTTTATTTCTAAAATGTGTTTGTATGAATTTTTTCTTGTATAATTTTATATACTGTACTCATGTATTGAAATAAAATAGTTTGAAAACAAAGATAAATAACTTTTACCTTTTCTATAGGAATATGTAAGTAATCTTCCAATCTAGTAGCATTCAAAATAGTATCTGCATACTTTTCAAACTGCGGAACCTTGTATTCTGTACAAAGTAGAACACATCAAACACATGAATCTTTTTCATAAGGCAATCTTATTATAATACAATACAACAAGAGTATTGTCTTAGGGATCTAGAACTGCTATCTGGATTACTCCACATTTGGAAACAGTCCTACCTGATTTACACAGCCAGTCTTTAACTCAGCATAAAGACTGAATCAGTCTGCTGTCAAACGTAAATAATCTTTCAAACATCCAGTTTTGTTCACTGTATTTAAAGTGAAAATATGTTTTTTATATTGTTAATACTTTTATTGTGGAATCAAAGTTGTATTGACTAAGAGTTCATCTGTCCGTTTAATATCTCAGCATTTTCTCCAAGCATTTAGTTCATTTCTAAAACGTTTATACAATCAAGATCACAACTGTCATGCAGTCAATTAAAGTTAAGTTAAAAAAACCTACGCACATCTATATGTGCCTTCCCTCCTGTTCAAATCACTACAGATGCCTGATCAAAGCTCTAACAGAAAGAGCAATACCTCTGTAGGAAGAAATAGTATTAGTCTTCCTGATACACCTGTAAAATTACCTATGGGAGTTTTAATTCTACAACACACCCTTACAATTACCAATGAGAGTGGTAAATTCTAAACACCCCCTTACAATTAACAATGAGAGTGGTAAATTCTACAACACACCCTTACAATTACCAATGAGAGTGGTAAATTCTACAACACACCCTTACAATTACCAATGAGAGTGGTAAATTCTACGATGTGCCCGTACAACTATAGTTGTCCGAGAGCATCTCATCTGTGAAGAGATACAATACAGATGTGGGACGTCTGATACCAGTATACAACCAGGATATCACTTTGTTACAGGGGGACGTGAAACAAAACGTTTGACAATAAAAAGGAAAGATAGTAGATGAATTCCCTTTCAAAAAGGACAGATTTCACTCAATGAAAAATGATTAATTAACATAGACGGTCAAGCCAGCACTAATCAAATGTCATTAAGACATGTTTGTGAGACTGCATGTAATTGGCTGAGATCTATTGATGTGACTTACCACAATTTTCTTCATCCTCACCACCAGTGCAGTCATTTTCTCCATCACACTGAAAAGTATCTGGTATACACCTGTAAGTACCCATATACACCTGTAAGTACCCATATACATATGTAAGTACCCATATATACCTGTAAGTACATGTACCCATATACACCTGTAAGAACTCATATACACCTGTAAGTACCCATATACACCTGTAAGTACCCATATACACCTGTAAGTACCCATATACATCTGTAAGTACCCATATGCACATGTAAGTACCCATATACACATGTAAGTACCCATATACACATGTAAGTACCCATATACAACTGTAAGTACCCATATATACCTTTAAGTACCCATATACACCTGTAAGTACCCATATACACCTTAAAGTACCCATATACACCTGTAAATACCCATATACACATGTAAGTACCCATATACACCTGTAAGTACCCATATACACCTGTAAGTACCCATATACACAAAAGTCATATTTCTGGAACATCTTGATATCAATCAAACGTTGGCATCTTATGATGGTGTCATGCTATTTTAGCTTGGAGAAAAAGCATCAAAACAACACTGATCCAAATAGCTCTATGAACACAATTTCCTCTGGTAGTGTTTTAAATGATATTGCAGTGAATATAATACTATTTCTGTACACACCCAAAGTATAAACATCAGACAGGAAATCTAACATGACATCTTATTCTACTTACCTGGCCTTGCTTTCAGTGAAGCAAAAGAAAGTCCCCTCTGGACACTCTGACAGAACTGTTAATGATAAAAGTGTCACTATTATCAAGTATCAAGTATAATTGTATGCAATACTGCAGATGTTGGAATACAGAAAAAAACAACAACTTAGTTTTGATAAAATATTTTTGTATAGCAAAATCTTCTGGCTAGAAACATTGATGGTTGATACCTGGTTGTTCAGTGGTAGAGTTGACCTGGTCAGTCTGGACATCAGCACAAAGTGGAACTGGACAGTATCCAAACTCTTTCCTACCCACATTGGTCCAGCACCAGGGCTTGGCAGACTTGTCAGGGTTACGACACAAGTTGTGGTCACCCAGACCCTAGTAAACAAAAGTGGAAGTGGAAGTGTAGTCTTACACATGTACAGAGGTATAACACCTGTATATAGGTACAGGGAGGATAGTGATTGTCTAACACCTGTATACAGGTACAGGGAGGATAGTGACTTCTAACACCTGTATACAGGTACAGGGAGGATAGTGACTGTCTAACATCTGTGTACAGGTACAGGGAGGATAGTGAATGTCTAACACCTGTATACAGGTACAGGGAGGATAGTGATTGTCTAACACCTGTACACAGGTAGAAACAAGATCTCACCAGGTCGGGGTGGGTGTCTGGGTTTATGTGAACAGACTGCGTCCAACGTTGACACTCAGACCCTCTGATGGTCCTGGAAACCGTCCCACGATAGTTTTCACCATTCCCTTCACAGCACTCTGGAATACAAGTATTTTATTTCATTGTATAAAATCTAAATGTCTGCATAATATCATGACACATAATACCGCAAAAGCGCAAGTCACTTTACAATTATCGTATAATTTATATGAACAAATAAATTCTTATTAATTTATCGCTTCGGCTGAACTTCACATTCTGATGCTAATGATATCCTTAGCCTTATTTGTAAAAGAAATGCACTCACCTTCAACATCTGGTGAGTTCTCCTGAAGAATCTGGTCAGTACAGGACATCAGAGGACAATAACCGAATTTAAAAGTAGCAAAATTCACCCAGCACCAGGGTCTCGCCTCGTTGTCAGGGTTACGGCAGAAGTTGTGATCACCAAGTCCCTGTGATAGAATATAAAAGTGTTTTTTTGTGTGTAATTTGACGAATGCACAAATATGTCATGTATAGTACTCGATATATCTTTAAGTAGGACTAGACATTTAAGGTACAAGTGAATACTTAACTTGTAAAGATGCCACTGCACAAAAGATTATCCCTATATATTTGTCTATATCAATGCAGGAATCTAAAGGATCACTTTGCTATCTATTATCTCATGGTTCTTAAGTCCTCCCCATCAATATGCTCAACTTGTACAATGTTCTTACCTTGTCAGGGTGAGTCTCAGGGTTGATGTGTTGAGAATCAGTCCAATTCAGACAACGAGTACCTTTGATTGTCATATCCATGGTTCCACGATAACCTGCTCCATTTTCTTCATAACAGTCTATCAAATTCACAATCAACAAACGTTTTAGTAAAACTGCATTTGGAGACCTTCCTGTAAATCCTCACAAAAACTTCAGGTAAGATTGAGTCATAAACAACAACAAATTACAAATTGGTGGGTTTTTTCCCAAAAAAGTTGTATTATTCATCCTGCACTCCATTCAATTTCTTGAGAATTATTTCCATGTACATATACTGACTATTTGTTTGAGGAAGACATTTAGAATGTAGAGTATCTATTTCATGAAGCAAATATTCAATAATTTATTATTAAGATTTTAAGTGAAATTGTGTTTTTTTCTGATGATCCTTAATATAATGATTAATTCACAGTAATATAAACATATATCAGTAATGACCATTTCTGATCACAGTAATACACACCTATATTGGCACTGCGGAGGGCAGCAACACTCTTGGGTTTCTCACAGATGTAATTAAAGCCAGTCCTCCTCTTACACTGTACATTGTCCCAGTAGTAGTAGTCCAGAAGCTGTTTTACTGAGACATCGGGGCGGTCATACAGGTTGTTCAGTACCATACAGTACTCTTTCCTACCACGGGACGGCTCCTTCCCCTCCAGTGTGGGCACCCAGCCTGTAAGGGGTTTCAGGATAGATATCATTGTGTAACCTTACTGTAACTTGTATCTCCTATTTTTTGAAAAGGGTTCCTAGTTAACAGTACAATAATACTAATTAGGATTTGATTGATTAACTCATCACATATTTGACTGACACACCAGTATCTTTGATACGTTGATTACAATTAGGTAATTCTGATTATCAGTTTACACATTTAACAGTTAAGCAATATGAATTCTGCCAACAACTAAATTAAACTCAATACAGATGATAAAGCCATCACAAGAGACTAGTTACCGAATACTAATAAACCATATAAAATTACATCTATTTTCACAACTCATACCTGGATACCATTTCTTAAACACCATCGGACTCCTTTCCATTTTCAAACCACCTTGCTTCTTCTTCTTTTTGGGAGCTCTCTTTGATCTATTTTTAGGTTTCTTCCCTCTTTGTGTGTGTCTGTTATGGCGGCGAGGGTCAGTCTCTGGCCGTCTTTTTGGTCCAGGTCGGGGCCGAGGGTGTCTACCTGGTCTGGGTGTGGTAGTTGTCTGTGGTCCCCCGGGGTTTCCTCTATTTCCTGGTTTCTTTGGTTTCTTTGGTTTCTTTGGCGTTTTAGTTTTTTTTGGCACTTTTGGTTTTTTCGTTCCTGGTGATGTTCTGGTGACGTGTTTCTCCCAGTACCATTTTCCTCTGTGTATCTTACCTCCAATTAGCCACACATCTGAATCTAAAAAACACCAAGGTAATGCCATGAGTGAAGTTTTCTGATGTGAACCATAGACCAATGTAAAATCAATCTTTTTTAAAATCAATCTTCAGTTGACCAGGAAGCCGAAAGCGTTTCAACTCTTAAAAGATTGAAGAAGCAGGTTTGATATCCCCTTAAAAATGTAACCTTGGTGTAATAGGTCTTTGTGTGAAATACAAATAACCTGTCAAGCCAGGGGGATAAAATAAGGGTTTTCCTTCCAACTAACCTACCTTAATGAGTAATATAGTCTGGCCCCCTCATGTGATACCTTTTATCATTTAATGTTAGCAAGTAGTGATGGAAACAATGAACTGTATAGAAGAATGTAGACTGGCTGCCAGCCCAAGAGTTTCCCAGCTGCATTTTATTATTAGCTTATCTCCCCCTAGTTTAGAATCAGACATCCAAGTGATCAAAATTGTTAGTTATTTTATAGACGGGGGGGGGGGGGGGGGGGGCCAGTCTACAAAGAATGACATGTGACAGGAAGTGTGGTTACCTGGATACAGTAGCTGTAGTGTATTGGACAGGAAGTGGTTCTCTTTCTCTGTCTCAATGTTGACCAGATGACCACCTGTCCGGGCGCACTTGCTCAACACCTGTTTCACAGATTTTACAGGCTTATTCGGACTGTTGAACTGATAACACGAGTCTGGACCTGCAATCCAGCCATCTTCACATCCTGTAAGGAAACCACTCTCAATACAATAACCTTATATCCAGTAATTAAAACAATTTTAACCCCTGTTCTTCCACATTTTTTAATTACAATATACATACATACAAGTATTATAATATTAACCAATCCTCATTCTTATTCTGAAATTTTCTCCACTGTATGGCATTGTTACATAACCTTCACACATTCATATGGCATTAATATAAGCTATGAATGCCTCGATCCAATTGTTGACACCTTCATATGACGTCATAGTTGTATTATTGGAAACCACCGACGTGCCTGATAGGTGACTGTTCTATTCAGTGAAAAAGAACAAAGGATAAAAAACGCTAATTTGGGCTAAATGCATAACTTTGAAACGTTAATTTTAATTTGGTACGAGATTAACATATTCCAAAAATGGTAAATATAAGAATTGAACTACTTTCAGTTGGCATTTACAGGCAATATAAATTGGACAAAGGCACATAAAATATGAAGCACTAGAGTTACCTGTGTTCGATTAATGACATTGTTGTGTTATATTTAACATGACATTCCTGTGTTAGATTTACACATTTGACATATCTGTGCTATATTTACCTTAGACATGACATAGCTGGACTAGGATTAAAACATGACATACCTGTATAAGATTTACACATGAAGTACCTGTGTTATGTTTACACATATCGTACTTGTTTTATGTTTACAAAATACATACCTGTGTTATGTTTACACATGACGTGGCTGTGTTATTTTTACACATGACATATATGTGTTATGTTTACACATGACATCCCTGTGTTATGTTTACACATGACATCCCTGTGTTATGTTAACACATGACATCCCTGTGTTATGTTTACACATGACATCCCCGTGTTATGTTTACACATGACATACCTGTCTTATAGTTACACATGACATACCTGTGTTATGTTTACACATGACGTGGCTGTGTTATGTTTACACATGACATATATGTGTTATGTTTACACATGACATACCTGTGTTATGTTTACACATGACGTGGCTGTGTTATGTTTACACATGACTTACCTGTGTTATATTTACACATGACATACCTGTGTTATATTTAACCATTACATACCTGTGTTTTGTTTACACATGACATACCTGTGTTATGTTAACACATGACATACCTGTGTTATGTTTACACCTGACATACATGTGTTATGTTTACACATGATATACCTGTGTTATGTTTACACATGACATACATGCGTTATTTTTACACATGACATACGTGTGTTATGTTTACACATGACGTGGCTGTGTTATGTTTACACATGACTTACCTGTGTTATATTTACACATGACATACCTGTGTTATGTTTAGACATGACATACCTGTGTTATGTTAACACATGAAATACCTGTGTTATGTTTACACGTGACATACATGTGTTATGTTTACACATGACATACATGTGGTATGTTTACACATGACATACCTGTGTTATATTCACACATGACATGGGTTATATTTACACATGACATGTGTTATGTTTATACATGACATACATGTGTTTTATTTACACATGACATACATGTGTTATGTTTACACATGATATACCTGTGTTATGTTTACACATGACATACCTGTGGTATGTTTACACATGACATACCTGTGTTATGTTTACTCATGACATACATGTGTTATGTTTACACATGACATGCCTGTGTTTACACATGACGTGGCTGTGTTATGTTTACACATGACTTATATGTGTTATGTTTACACATGACATACCTGTTTTATGTTTACACATGACATACCTGTGTTATGTTCACACATGACATACCTGTGTTAGTTTACACATGACATACCTGTGTTATGTTCACACATGACATACCTGTGTTAGTTTACACATGACATACCTGTGTTATGTTAACACATGAAATACCTGTGTTATGTTTACACATGACATACCCGTGTTATGTTTACACATGTCATACCTGTGTTATAGTTACACATGACATACGTGTGTTATGTTTACACATGACGTGGCTGTGTTATGTTTAGACATGACATACCTGTGTTATGTTAACACATGAAATACCTGTGTTATGTTTACACATGACATACATGTGTTATGTTTACACATGATATACCTGTGTTATGTTTACACATGACATACCTTTGTTATGTTTACACGTGACATACATGTGTTATGTTTACACATGATATACCTGTGTTATGTTTACACATGACATACCTGTGGTATGTTTACACATGACATACCTGTGTTATGTTTACACATGACATATATGTGTTAGGTTTACACATGACGTACCTGTGTTATTTTTACACATGACCGACGCTGCCTCTGTTACCGGACAGAAGTTGATGGCGCCATACTGACACTCCTGCACCCTGCTTTCATAGCCCATACAGTTTATGTTGTTCATCAGAATGTCATCATCTGTCCATCCTGCCGTTCCATACGCTGTTTCTTCCAAAGCTGCCAGAGCACCCCTGATTATAAGCATAATGATTACGTAGTATGTCTTCCGCAGTACCTGTACATTAGGGTCAGTCTGTAAGTCATTTTACCGTATAAGGGCCGACTAATACACGTTCCGTTAAATTGTTACGTTTTCTTGTAGTCTGATTGAAAATGTTTTCTCGGAAG
The DNA here is from genome assembly GCF_002113885.1 of Mizuhopecten yessoensis. Classification (NCBI taxonomy): domain Eukaryota; kingdom Metazoa; phylum Mollusca; class Bivalvia; order Pectinida; family Pectinidae; genus Mizuhopecten; species Mizuhopecten yessoensis. The sequence continues at coordinate 419,045 of NW_018405514.1, forward strand.
TTAGGTTTATATTCTGTTTTCTCGGAAGTTAGGTTTATATTCTGTCACCAGGCCTTCTAAGGTCACTTCTGTCATCAACATACTTATTTGATTGTAGCTAATCGTTCGTGTTACTTAGCATTGAACTAGCGCGCATTATGATTTGTTTGCTTGCAAAGCTGTGTCATTCAAATAGATCATAAATACCATACAAAAACAGTTCAATACTTATATTTACGTTTTCTCTGCCTCTGATGTTCTTTTTTAACTTATAATTTATAATTAAAATTAAAAATGCCCGCCTTATCGACAGTCCACACAATTTCGTTCAATAGTTTGAACAGCGTATTGTCGCGTGCTGATTGGCAAACAAAGTAGTACTTTGATATTTTAACAAACACTTCAAATTTATTCCACAATTTAGTATCAATACAATTGCGTATGATATGTCTATAGGGTGATTCCAGTTTTTCAATAGAAATCTGAGCTGAAAGTTAGATTTGAAATTGTTTCGATTTTCCCCCGGAACAAATTTCGCGCATGGATAAATACAGTGAACACCGTGAATGGGACCTTGACCTCCACGAGGGAGTTATTTTTGGAAGTTAATTCGAACTTTTCTCTTTGCTCATTTTGTGAAGAATCCAGGCGTGAATGTATTTGTTGATTGTATGGGAACCCGACAACAGTCGGTAGATTCTATAACAGCATCGTTATTTGACATGTCGTCTGAAACTGAGGAACCGTGGATCCGAGACGCGTGAAACTGATAGCGTTTGAAGTGAGTGATCTTGCGACGGAGCACAGGTTCGTTACAAATGTCTGAAATGACGAATGTTTATGTGTGCTGTGACTCATATCAGTAGGTCTGTAACATATGTGTCAGTAGGTCTATAGAATATGTGTATTTCAGACATTTATAACGAACCCCTGTTGATCAGTGCAGTGTAACAGACGATATTTCTGATAAATTGCATGAGCGTTAAAATTGTTTCCATTGCCGGCATTGGTGATTTCAACCGATGTGCATTTTGTACGATATTGCAGACCTTGGTCTTGTTTTCGTTGTAATAAAAGTGTTTTTTATTTTATTTTTTATTTTGCACATCAATTTACAATGACATTATCAAATCTCACAATGCCCAGCGATATTTCAGCAGCCGTCATGTTTATTTACATTGGATGTTGTAGTTCCGGTCAGTGTTGTAATTAATACGCTAGGAATTGTGTCTCGTGCGGCATGGTAATTATGTCTCGTGCGGCATGGTAATTGAAGTCCCATCAACGACACAGCTTTCAAAGAGGCTATATAGTGACAATGTCATGCAAATGTAAATATAGAAAGTTAACTGCTCAATGTCGGAGAGCTCATTTGTCGTAAGTTGACCGCTAACAAAATAGGTTTAAAAACCTACTTACCCCTTGAATCCGAGTTGCTGACAAACCACTTTTGCGTCGCTAAGGTCCCAGTCATCGTTACAGACGACACCCCACGTACCTCCACGGAACACTTCCACCAAGCCAGCGTTCACTGTCCGGGACGTACCCCCTAATCTGGATAAAGAGGAAACGCACATGGTAGACAAGTGTTATGATATCGTTCATTTATTTCAAAATACATGTATTTGCAACTTTGCGATTTCAAAATTTGCGACAAGAGCATGTTTAACATATGTTACGAACAGACAGAAATACGTCCTTTAGGTATTCGGCCAAATATTACTTTTATACAAATTGAGTCAACCATTCTGCCAATTTTTAGCAAAAGGGCAATGATATAATGAGAAAAATAAGTCCGAAAAGGTTCAAGGTTCAAAAGGTACGACCTGTGATCGCGTTCGATTATGAAGTTCGTTAAAAAACAATATTTTTTGGGAGAAAATTCAACAATAATATAATTCAGAAATATTAAGGTTGGCATATCGATTGGTTTTGTGATGACTTTAAACTGACATCAATCGAAAAAGTAGCACTGTACAAATTCACTAATACTGAATCCACTAAACAGCATTTGGAGGTGATTTTCCATATATGTGGATACAGACTACATATATACGTAACTGTTTCCTGAGCAAACATCGATCCCGCTTTATAAAATATGTGCAGACCTGCATTATATAAACTTATTTGTCATAGTGTGTGTTTCATCTCTTTACACTATTTTCTGCAATTAACCGATTTGAGCACGACTATACATATACACGTGTAAGGGTTTGACCAAAGTCTGTGGTTTGACCTTTCATTTATGCACTGACCTTACTCGCTGACCGCTGTACGGTGCATGGATGTCCACGTTTTCTCTCCGACTGCCTTTCGAACCGAGCTGTTTCTGATTGAAACACAAATTAATTTTATAATTATTGCAATAAGTAACAGTAGAACATTTTCATATTTTTTTTTAAATAAATAAAACAAACACTTTTGTTTGTTTGTTTGCTTGTATAGTTAGTTTTGTGTCATCACATCGTGTAGGCGGTGTCCACAGACGATCGAGGGGCCACTACTCAAGTGGCCACTCTAAAACTACCATCATAACCTGGGCACAGGCAGCATAGCAGCCCTTCAGTTCACACTGCTCTGATAATGGGATACACAGAGGTCCAGAAAACATAAGACAGAGGTCCAGAAAATAAATAGGACGTAATGGGGTCAGAACATAAGACAGAGGTTTTCAAGTGTTACAATAGCAACAACAGTTTGTCTGTGTCGATAGAGAATAGAGACGCACAAGGACAACCACGACTATGCTGGGGGTCCCACAATGAATATACAAGGTGTATATATTGTTTCATAACATCCACGAACCATCAGGAGATATAAATATATTTATAGTATATATGGAAAGCAAACGATCATTTAGAGTCCTACAAATATAACAAAGGATAACAAATTATGAGTTTTGTCTCTTCTGTGTCCACAAAGAATATACACATGACTATATGGTCCCACACAAATCGCTAGCTCTAACGACCATGCAATGAGTTACAGCAGGTCCATATTGTTTTATAACATCCACGAAACTTCAGGAGATATTAAGTGTAAATTTAAACTGCATTTAGAGTTCTACAAATATGACACCGAGCAACAAATTATCAAAACCACCTTAATATTAATTGACAATTAAGAAGTAACTTTAGGAGTATTAACAGCTAATTAATGTCGCCTATATAGCAATACAAAATCAATCCCAAACGTTACCTTTTTCTTTTTCCCATCGCAATGTTCAATGCATAGTAAAACGAGAACCAGTGACACCCAGAGAGACCGAGTTAGCTCCATCTTCACAGCCTCCCCGTTACTACCGGGCCTTACAGCGAAATAAACAAACCCCACTTTGGGCGGAGGTCAACCGTCCTAGGGTCATGTCCGTGGGGGCCAGAGACTGATTTAGCAACCAATGGCAGCAAAGACATATTCATAACATCATTTTATTTTTTAATTAACACTGTATACCATTTTTAATCCCACACAATAATTCCAGAAAGACTTTTAAAAGTGGGGATACATTTCTATGAGAATATAAGTTACGTTTATAGTTGGCTGTAAATGCCCCCCATGTCCCTCTTTATTTGTTGATGATGTGGTTGAAACTAAAATCCGGAAGCTTTTGCAATATATAAAGATTAGCACGGTTTTAAGTAGGTCACGCCTGACTCCGGGGCACAAGTCAAGTATATCCCATCCCTAACTGTTACTAATTAGAACGGATTCATCATCTGTGTGGCTAATTATTTGTTTCCTTCACATCGGATACCACACTGATGACATGAACCAAAGTGGAGGCTAACTATATATCCATTGTAATAACATCACATCGTCATATTATCCACTGTTTTTGTTTAACTATATTTTATATTCACAAAATAGCTTTCCACCTGGACGATAACGAAATTGAAAATGAAAGGTCTTTTTCTATGTTCAAAACGAAGCTTGTTCGCCATTATTTGTACTCTTAAATGATTATTATTTTAGAGTCTTTTCAATGCTGGAAATCTTTTCCTTTATGCTATATTAGCTTATATCTATGTCAATTTTAACACTTTACTATATTAGTATGTATGTATATGGGAATAATGTCTTTTAATGTTACTCTATATGTATGATTTTTTGTGGATTCTGTGATAATTTTAAATATGTTTCTGTAATAAATGTATCATAAATCTTTTACAATATTTTGTAAGCAACCAAATTACCATGTATTTTAACACCTACCATGTTTTCTAACAAGAGGACACTGTGGAATATTAACCTCGGCTAAACAGGTTCTTTTATTCCCATGAAATTTGATTTTTTTCCCCCAGAAATTATTGGAACACTGAATACCTACAGTGTCATTATTCATTGCAATAAGCATAGAATTGCATAAACCTCTATGTTTAGTTGGGGGCCCTATGGACACATATATATTATGTAATATTGCTCATGATCAGCTGTCGACGCTGTGAAGAATGGTGCGCATTTCATCTAGGACATCCAATTTATCAGTATTTATATAATTATAAAATTTGAATACATCTGTAACATATATTTTTGTTGGTGTCTTAATGGATGGATGTACACTGAATCGATATTTCCATATGGTTCGGGTTGTCTCCTATATATGTATAGATTACCCTGTCTCTGAGATAAGCCCTAGTGCGTTATCTATTACGTAGGGTCAGGTTGTGATTGTTGACATTGACGGGGTTACGGATCGTAACAATACTCTATTGTGTCATATAGATCAAGAGTGACTTGGTGTATTTTATGTCCTATCCTGACAATGAGGAGTATTTTCATTGTCGTTATACTGTTCCCCGTGTGGCTGGGAACGGTTTGTGGGTTCATCACACAGCCTGCGGGAGGCCTTACGGAACAGGTTAGTTACAAAAACACCGGAAGTTGCAGATTGTTTTTTTTATATATATATAAACCGGACACCAAACTTATTCATTTATGGGTTACGTGTTGGTAGCCGGAAACTTACATTGTTCATGTTGACACTTTTGATAAGTTCAGCAGAGACAGAGAGTAAATATTTTCGTGTCAGGAATGCATAAACCGGAAACTTAAAGGTGATTTGTACGAGTACAGCGAAACCGCTTTGACCTAATAATTCATTTATTTTTTGGAACCGGAGCTAATATTGTATAAACCTGAAACTATAAAATATGTAAAACTATAAGCGGCTTACGTAGAGAACAGTGGCGAGTTTATGTGTGTTTTCATGTCATCCCCTCCTATCTTTCTCCGTTTTAATATTTCTATCTTCCTTAGTAAGCATTTTATAGATATTATACTTATAACAAATTCTATCAAAAATGTCTCCATCCATGCTTTACTTTCTTTGCGCAACTGAACAATCATTGTGAAAGTTAAAACACAATCATTGGTTCGTTGTTTCAATGAAGTTGTTATCGTTTTAAGCGTTGCATCGCTTCTTGATGCTTCTAAATGGAATCCATTCCACTTCCGACTTCGTCTGGAGGCATTGAGTAGACGTACAATACTAAATACTATTGAGATTTTAGGTACATGAAGGATGTAAATTGCTTACTAATAGAATTTAGAATAGGAGTGTACAGTTTTAAAAAGGTATCATTTCTACAGGAAGGAGGGGACGCAATGGTCCTCAGCAGGAAGACGCATGCCGACCCATCTTTGTCCGAGCCGGTCAGTGGTCAGAGGATTAGGTAAACGTATTGATTGTCATCGGGTAGAGAATAACGAGATCGTCAGTGTTGTCATCTTCAGTAGTTGTCGATTCTTCGATACTTTGGAGAAAATTTGACACATGTATACGAATGTTATGTCCAATGCTACCTGCTAGTTATTGTTGTTTAATTGTAATTACAGAAAACAGATTGCCAATTGCTTACTAATTTATCGTTTATTGTCAAATCTAAAATGTTGCTCTTCATTAACTGATTGCTTTATTATAGTGTCCTCTTAGTAACAGATGTATTGCCTCTTAGTGTATTATTGGACAATAATACAAAGTTCATTCTTGAGACACCTTTATCTATAGATATATTGTTTTATTGTAAAGATGATACTATTATCCACTTTTCTGTTTATTCCATTCTGACGAGATATATACCAAAAAGATTTTTTTGATTAAATCAAAATGGAATGAACAATGAATTTAACAAAATTTCTAAATTTTGGTAATTTGAAAAAATGCATTGCTAGAATTAAGCGAAAAAGTTATCGAAACCAAAGAAAATGGACCAAATGACAAAGCTATTTGAAAACACCCAAACCTGAAACTTTGACAAATGCCATACGTACCTTATCTTTTTATACATATAATTGCTATACTGAGTAAATGTAACATATTGATAAAGCTAACACCGACAGCTCACAGAGAAAATCAAATAAGTTACTTTAAAGAGTTCTTCCTTTTCTTTCTGGTATTTGTATTTGTATTTGTATGATAACGCAATTGTTTTATGTCATGTATTATTTGTATATAAATGTTAAGATTTGAAAAAAAAAATGAAAATAAAATAAAACTTATGTGTTGCCAGGATAACCAATCACTGGATTCACCCAAAAAAAATATCCTTAAATAATTTGACAATAAAACTGACAATAGCTGTACAATCAAATGTTGTCAATTGCAAACTGTAAAATAAGCAAGACTTGTTAAAGGCGAACAGTTTAATGAGCAAGACGTGTCAATGGTAAACAGTTTAATGAGAAAGACTTGTCAATGGCAAACAGTTAGATGAGCAACACTTGCTGTGAGCAGCACTTGCTAATGGCGACCAGTATAATGAGCAAGACCTGTTAATGGAAAACAGTTTAATGAGCAAGACTTGTCAATGGCAAACAGTTTGATGAGCAACACTTGCTATGAGCAACACTTGCTATGAGCAGCACTTGCTACAGGCGAACAGTATAATGAGCAAGACTTGTCAATGGAAAACAGTTTAATGAGCAAGACTTGTCAATGGCAAACAGTTTAATGAGCAACCCTTGCTATGAGCAACACTTGCTGTGAGCAGCACTTGCTACAGGCGAACAGTATAATGAGCAAGACTTGTCAATGGAAAACAGTTTAATGAGCAAGACGTGTCAATGGCAAACAGTTTAATGAGCAACCCTTGCTATGAGCAGCACTTGCTACAGGCGAACATTATAATGAGCAAGACTTGTCAATGGAAAACAGTTTAATGAGCAAGACGTGCCAATGGCAAACAGTTTAATGAGCAGCACTTGCTAATGGCAAACAGGTTAGGTAGCAGAGTACAGTAGAAATGGCTTGACCCTAAAAATAAAGGGCATGTCTCGGATAAATATGGATAGCGGATTCATCCTGTACAACACACCGACATATATATATATATATTTATAAACTACATTTTGAATACGTCTTTTTTAAAGTTTTAAAAAAAGGTGATTTCCCCAGATTTGGGACTTGTGAAGAAAACCATGGTTACCACATAAAAAAAACGTCAAAAAATGCCAAAAAAAACATGATTTTTAACCCAAAATTTGATCCACGCAAGTAGTAATTGTTTTCTTAAACTCTGTCTTAAATTAAATATCACCTACTCGGTAACAGAAATACTCACGTTTTAGCATAGGTCGTTCAACTGGATTTTTCACAATATTTACACATGTGCTGAGTACAAAAATAGACTATTTGAAAAGATTTGTAAATGGGCAAAAATGATTTTTTTTTTTCAAATGTGAAGCCCACATAGTCCAATTCATCACGTAAATGCCAATTTTAGAGCTGATTTTTTTTTAAAGTTTTGATACATGTAATATTACAGGGGTTATTCATTGTACAAAAATATCACCCACGGCCACCGTACGCTACTGCACACTGCTACCTTAATGAGCAATGAGCAGCACTTGCTTATGGCAAACAGTTTAGTGAGTAAAACTTGGTCACGGCAAACAGTTTAATAAGCAATGAGCATCACTTGCTAAATGCGAACAGTATAATGACAAGCGCTTGCTAGTGGCGAACAGTATAATGAGCAATGAGCAGCACTTGCTAAAGGCGAACAATTTAATGAGCAGCACTTGCTAATGGCGAACAGTATAATGAGCAATGAGCAGCACTTGCTAAAGGCGAACAGTTTAATGAGCAACATATGCTAATTGCGAACAGTTAATGAGAAACATTTGCTAATGGCGAACAGTTTAATGAGCAACATTTAGTCATGGCAAAAAGTATGATAAGTAACACTTGTCGACTAGCGAGTAGTTTAATGAACAACAATTGTCACATGACCGTATTCCCTGAATTACGTGTTACAGGCTTGGTAACTATGGTAACGGGTCACGTGAACTAGGACGAGGTATACTGGAGGTATACAGAGCGGGCAGGTGGGGGATCGTGTGTGATGACCACTGGAACTTACAAAACGCACATGTGGCGTGCAGGGAGCTGGGCTTCACACTGTGAGTATAATGATAAAGTCATAAAATACAAATACATATCATTTTTATTTTTTTCATCAGTAGGTCGACTTTTAAAGTATTTTCAGGGAAACAAGACTCACATCTTTAAAAGTACTTTCGAAAACAATTCGACTTCTACATGTTACAAAACCGTTCAATTAGCATATGAAGCTATTTTTCTTTAAAGAAGAATTTCTAATTATGCATGCTAGACTGATGAAAAATCCTCGCATTTCCATTATTAGACACACAAATCAGTTAGCAATGTTGCTGTTATTTATTTTGCGTTTGCAGTGGGGCTCGACATGCTCTTGATACTAGGAGCTATTCGACTGGACCCTGGTCGGATGATTCGTTCGTATTTGATGATGTTGCGTGTCATGGTAACGAGAGCTCCCTGCTGGAATGTGATTACACCCCACAGCACAACTGTCATGTGTTCGAGGCAGTATCGGTCGTTTGCCAGCCAAACCAAGGTCAGAGGATTGTGTGGATCCTGTCAAATTGTATTGTTTGTTCATGTGAAACTCTTACTTTTTGAACTATATTATTGTAATTCATGTTTTACTATGTCTGATGTAAACACGAAACAAGAAATATGAAGACTTACGCCGTCGTTATTGGTAATACATATCCAATACGTGCATAACAATGAATCAACTTTTTCTGAATGACTGCTGTACACTCCAACTCGTACACTCCGGGCAAATGCAATACAGTCAGATTGATAAGATACTTACCTATACGTATATCATCCTTCAATACCACAAAACAGAATGTGATATCAATACTTGCACAAATGTCAGCCAACATTTGAAATCATTGAAATTGTCTTCTCTTCTTCCCTTCATCATTGCTTACAGTGTTACGAGAAATGCCACACTATCCACCCACACATCTTTCTCTAACAGATGTGGGTTGTATCCCTTGGTAAACGAAGCTGTTGTGCGCAGATTTCCATATTTGTCGATTTTCACCACTTTTCGTATAGAATAACTTGTTGGTGATGTATGACGACTTCAACGGTATATAATGCATTGCAAAATTTGTTTAGATGTGAAGATTTTATGTGGCCCTTTACTACTGTAACATCTAAGGTCAGATGAAAATGGCAGCTTTGGGGTGACACTGAAAATAAAGTATAGATAGGTGAGAAACGAAAAAATTAAAGCTCCAAAGTAATGTAACGGGATCAACAGACCGGTGTTGATATTCTTAGTGTCCGTTAGTGTCCGTTAGTGTCCGTTAAGCAGAAGTCACAAATGGCATTAGTCTTTGCACAACGGAAGAGGTGTTTCCGTTCCTTGGTCTTTACATCGTGTTATTTCCGGTCTTGATTAGCCGACAAGAACACTTGCCATCAAACCAAACCGTCCCATTACAGGTTGCAGTGACAGCTGGGTGGCTGGACCTAACGGCTGCTACCTAATACAGATACAACCTCAGATTAGAGTGTCCTCGGCAGAGGAAACGTGTTCAAAACTGGGAGGCTACTTGACCAACGTCGACAGCATCCTGGAAAACGATTTTCTGTCAACGACTCTGCAAACACTTCATCCGGGTAAATATAAACACACCATGTCTGTTCTAAAAATAGAATAGGGTGAAGTGAAATAACGCTGCATCAAATTTAATGTACACTTTGGGCGATTAAACGACAAATAAATCCATAACAGTATCATGAATGCATGAGTCACACAATCAGTACCAATATTAATTTCTTCAGAAAGACAGTACTGGCTGATTGGAGGCAGGTATCAAGGAAACAAGTGGATTTGGAAAACGTTGCGGAGAAAGAAAAAGAGGGACAAAAAGAGAAAGAATAAGCAAGGAAAGAACAAGAAGAAGAAAGAAAAGAAACAGAGAAAACATATCCTAACCCGCATTAGACGTGACAAAAATATCTTGGAAGAAAAGGAGATGGACGTGACGGTCTGGTTTCCTGGTGAGTAATGGGTGCAATGGAAGATGATGGACGTGACGGTCTGGTTGCCTGGTGAGTAATGGGTGTAATGGAAGATGAACGTGACGGTCTGGTTTCCTGGTGAGTAATGGGTGTAATAGAAGATGATGGACGTGACCGTCTGGTTTCCCGGTGAGTAATGGGTGTAATGGAAGATGATGGACGTGACGGGCTGATTTCCTGGTGAGTAATGGGTGTAATGGAAGATGATGGACGTGACGGGCTGATTTCCTGGTGAGTAATGGGTGTAATGGAAGATGGACGTAACACACACAGGTGATTGCACCTTTAGATATAGCAAAAGCTACAGTATATAAACAATTAACTAATTACACTGCACCATACACGCTATCTCGTCCTTCTAGGACGCATCGGTCATGCTAGGGGCTAAAAATTTTGAATCCAAATTGGTCTGAACTACTGTTGAAACAGAAAGGTTGGTGCGTAAAAACCTTTCATTTATGAGATCCAAAATTTAAAGGTGTTCTGGTTAATTTGAAATTAAATGAATTGTATAGTGTGTGTTATATAAACCATGCTACTATTTATAAGAGATAACTGTGGCCATCAAGGCTACGGCACACCTAGAGATAAATTACAGAATTCAGTTCTTTCCTGCTATATCCAGTATACAAGATAATGTTGGCTGCAGTTTTACTTTCGCTGTTTTCGCTCGCCAAAGCGAAAGTTAGTACCTAGCTTACTGTGCATAGTAGTGCGGAAAGGGTGATTAGTGTACAGCACGTATAAACATGACCCGCCAATATTGTAAATACAATTAATGATATACTTTGTGGTTACGATTTGCAAATAAACACTGGGTATCTATAAGTATATTTGTAAGTGGACCATATTATGATTGCAGGATTACTAAATGATTCGCGAAAACCACCATAGCGTCCCAATATCAGTTTGTGGGGGGAAATTGAACCTATTCCTACCATCAGAAAAACCTGTCATAGTTTTGCATCCTTTTCATGAAAATAATCAAATGAAAAGGTACTATACACGATTAAGTTCTTTTTAAAATTGTCACGTAGGCTTTTGTCTGTTATTTAATTTTACGTTCACACTCTACACGCGGGGAACACCATGTAATCCGTGCATTTATTGGTAGGACAACATGCCACTCCCTTTAAAGACAGGATAGACTGCAAGTAGAAAGTAACAAAATGTACCCTTCCCTTTAGGTTGGATGCCCTCACACGTTAAACATGAACCCTCCACGACTCCCGAACAAGACTGCCTAGCCCTGTCCAGACAATACGCTCTTCCTAACGGGTCAGTCGAGCAAGTCTCCTACCTCTTCTGGAAAGCAATGGAGTGCTTCAGCACGGAAGGTCGTCTAGGCTTCATATGTGAAAAACCGCTGCAAGACAGCTCGGACAGAAACAGTCAGGGTAAGGATCAACTCGCCATATGTCGTTGACAAGGTAGGAAAATGTCCATCTCGTCATGATCACATTTATGTTGTTGACAGATATGAAACTTGCCAGCTTGTCATATAGGTCATTGACAAGGTCAGGGGACTGCAAATTCGTCATATAGACATTGAAAAGGTAAGGGATTGCAAATTCGTCATATGACATTGATAGGGTTTGGGGATTGCGAATTCGTCATATATAACATTGACAAGGTCAGGTGATTGCAAATTCGTCCTACAGACCATTGACAAGGTAAGGGGATTACAAACACGTCATATAGGACATTGACAAGGTAATGGAACTACTAACTCGTCATATAGACCATTGACAAGGTAAGGAGATTACAAACTCGTCATATAGACCATTGACAAGGGAATGCAACTATTAACTCGTCATATGGAGCATTGACAAGGTAAGGGGGATTACTAACTCGTCACGTAGACCATTGACAAGGTAAGGGGATTACAAACTCGTCATATAGACCATTGACAAGGGAATGCAACTATTAACTCGTCATATAGGACCATTGACAAGGTTAGGGGATTACTAACTCGTCATATAGGACATTGACAAGGTAAGGGATTACAAACCCGTCATGTAGACCATTGGCAAGGGAATGGAACTACTTACTCGTCATATAGACCATTGTCAAGGTAATGGGATTACTAACTAGTCATATAGACCATTGACAAGGTAAGGGGATTACAAACTCGTCATATAGACCATTGACAAGGGAATGCAACTATAAACTCGTCATATAGGACCATTGACAAGGTTAGGCGATTACTAACTCGTCATATAGGACATTGACAAGGTAAGGGATTACAAACTCGTCATATAGGACATTGACAAGGTAAGGGGATTACAAACTCGTAATATAGGACATTGACAAGGTAATGGAACAATTAACTCGTCATATAGACCATTGACAAGGTAAGGAATTACAAACTCGTCATATAGACCATTAACAAGGTAAGTGGATTACAAACTCGTCATATAGACCATTGACAAGGTAAGGGATTACAAACTCGTCATATAGACCATTGACAAGGGTATGCAACTATTAANTATAGAACATTGACAAGGTAAGGGATTACAAACTCGTCCTATAGAACGTTGACAAGGTAAGGGATTACAAACTCGTCCTATAGAACATTGACAAGGTAAGGGATTACAAACTCGTCCTATAGAACGTTGACAAGGTAAGGGATTACAAACTCGTCCTATAGAACATTGACAAGGTAAGGGATTACAAACTCGTCCTATAGAACATTGACAAGGTAAGGGATTACAAACTCGTCCTGTAGAACATTGAAAAGGTAAGGGATTACAAACTCGTCCTATAGAACATTGACAAGGGAATGCAACTACTAACTCGTCATATAGACCATTGGCAAGGTAAGGCAATTGCCAACACTTCGGTTACATCATCGACAGGATAAGTGAATGTCAATTCGTCGTATCTGATTGACAGGGTAAAACATCGCCATCTCATCATACATGTATATGGTTTTGTCAGGGTTACAGAGTACCAACTCCTTATTATTACATATACATGTACATGTATGTTATTGGCATGGTAAGCGGTTGCCAACTCGTCATATACGCAATATATAGGGTAGTGGATTGCTTTCTAGCTTTATATAGATACAAATAGATGTCGAACATTCTAAGATAAGCTGATTCAGTACTACAGAACAAAAATATCTTTTATTGAATGTGGAATTAAGGATCAGTTAAAATGGCATTAACTGCAATTATATCATAGAATGTTACATGGACAACGGGGAGGAGTACAGAGGCAAGGAACATACCACAATCGATGGCCTACCCTGTCAAAATTGGACCTGGTCCATGACCACAAACCCAGACACTCACCCAAACATGGTCAGTATCATTCTACACGCTGTATGCCGTTTGCCTGTGTGTATCGGTCAAATAGTTCTTTGTACGGTGTATTAACATGAGGATTGAATGGGGATAATTGGTGTGTCATGAAAACTTCAAACAAAGTTCTTTTGCATGTGAACTTTAGTTAGTCCCCTATTCTCCTGTGTATTGATTCATGGATTACATGGTGTTCCCCGCGTGTAGAGTGTGAACGTGCAACTGCGACGTCATGATAAACTCTGATTGATCTGAAGACTAAGCTATCAGGAGGGTGTCTTCACATGACCAACCAAAAACGTCTATTTTCTATTCTAAATTAGCGAATCAACATATGTTTCCAATAGTAAGAACATGCTTTAGAGTAGCTATCAACTATGACATGTAAAATCCTGATACGTGGAAGAGGCTGTGAAGTAGTGAATCAACTTTGACATTTGCACACTCCTGATACTCGGAACAGGCTCTAGACTAGCAACTCAGCTGTTACTACTAAACTCCTGATACTCGGAACAGGCTCTAGACTAGCAACTCAACTGTTACTTCTAAACTTCTGATACTCAGAACAGGCTCTAGACTAGCAACTCAACTGTTACTACTAAACTCCTGATACTCGGAACAGGCTCTAGACTAGCAAATCAACTGTTACTACTAAACTCCTGATACTCAGAACAGGCTCTAGACTAGCAACTCAACTGTTACT
>NW_018405514.1:433563-440878 GCF_002113885.1 Mizuhopecten yessoensis
TGTTACTTCTAAACTCCTGATACTCAGAACAGGCTCTAGACTAGCAAATCAACTGTTACTTCTAAACTCCTGATCTTGGAACAGGCTCTAGACTAGCAACTCAACTGGTACGTCTAAACTCCTGATACTCAGAACAGGCTATAGACTAGCAAATCAACTGTAACTTCTAAACTCCTGATACTCAGAACAGGCTCTAGACTAACAACTCAACTGTTACTTCTAAACTCCTGATACTCAGAACAGGCTCTAGAATAACAAATCTGCTAAACTTCCGATCATGGACAGACTCTAGAATATCGAATCAACTGCGACGACATGTAAACTCATGATAATTAAAACAGACTGTATGTTGGTGAATCAGTGAGGACGGTATGCTACTTCAGTCGAAAGGAAAGTTAACCTTAACGTGAAGTCGTCATGTAAACTTGTCAGAATGTGTGAGGTAACTTGTTTTATCGGCGAGTGTGATTCTGATTTTAAATACCGTTTCTTTGTAGGGACTCGGTGACCACAACTGGTGTAGAAACCCAGACAGTGACGTCAGGCCTTGGTGCTGGACAAACGTCACTACGGATAAATTTGCATATTGTGCCATACCACTGTGTCATATAAACCTGACGTCTAAATTACGTGAGATTTAAACAATAAAGTGTTTGCATCACCCTATAGCCATTATCAGTGAAGATAAGCTGATCATTTTAACCCTTGCTAGATTCTGACCTTTTTCTGTACGGTCGATGAATGTTTATTTCATCATTTGGCATTTCTTTATTCTATGGTTTATGTATGAAGAAGTGAATACCAATTAGCATCAATGGAAGACCCCATTAAATTGACATTGCTGTATTATATGATCCCTATATGATCCCTGTATGATCCCTGTATTATATGATCCCTGTATGATCCCTGTATTATATGATTCCTGTATGATCCGTGTATTATATGATCCCTGTATTATCCCTGTATTATATGATCCATGTATTATATGATCCCTGTATGATCCCTGGATTATATGATCCCTGTATTATATGATTCCTGTATGATTCCTCTATTATATGATCCCTGTATTATATGATCCCTGTATTATCCCTGTATTATATGATCCCTGTATTATATGATCCCTGTATGATCCATGTATGATCCCTGTATTATATGATCCCTGTATTATATGATTAAAAATAATCCCGATGTTTATGTATAAGGAAGTGATTGTATCTATCGACATCATTGTATTTTAGGGCCAAATAAATTCGTTATACCATTTGAAATGTTGCTGTATTCTATGGTGTAAACAGGTAAGTATACCATTTCTAATTGCAACATATCATTTACACCATATGACGTCGCAGTGTTAACTATACTATTTGGTAAATGTTTTAGGACCTGTCGTACAAGAGTGTCCACGAGGTCAGTTCCATTGTCATAAGAGTACAGAAGGCAGGTAAGACGGGCAACGTCATCCTCAACTGAACTTTCTTGTGTTACCGTCTTGTTGAGTACGTGCCATGTTGTATATTTACCATGTAACTTATCTGTGTTGTTATTCCAGGTGCATATCGTCCATGTTCCAGTGTGATGGGGAAGTCGACTGTGCACAATCGGAGGACGAAACGAGATGCAGTAACTAAACATTCATTTACATATGTTTTTCATATGTTTTAGGCTTTAGGTGTCGTCAAAAGCTTTGATAGCATTACCTTAATAATAGGTTATTAAATTCACTAACCGATCTTAGCACAATTAGGATATATCTATGCAGTCATTGTTGTCTGAATCGTCTTATGAATGCAACTGAGTAACACGTACTCGTTAAACATTCTACCTGATTAAATGACAAATATAACTACTGTAATGATTTAACCGTGAGCTTTAATTCACATTTTATGGGTAATATTCGCTATAAACGTGTACATTTCTGTTTTCTATTACAGATTACATTTTACCAAAGTTCACCAAGAGTGAAAATGTATCAACGACAGCTGTGATCCGACAGACATATGGTACTATTCCTGTAGAACTTGTGAGTCAAACAATGCTTATTTGGTATTTGGTTTTCTGTGACAAGATTATTCCGAATTTAGCAGATAGATTGTAAATTGTTATAGCAAACGCGCATTGTAAGCGTGTACTCTTAATTACGAAGAATGATGAAGAGGGGGTGGGGGAGGTAGTATTAATAGAAGTATTAGTTGTTGGTAGTAGTGAACAGAGGTACAAGTTGGGTAGATTGTTATTAACTTAAACATCCCTACTGTAATGCATACAGAACAAACAAACACCGTACTAATAGTATACAAGATGCTTCTTCACTATGATAATGTTTAATGTTTGTCTATTTTCAGTGTGCTAAATTTTGCTTTGAGGAAAAGAAATTCACATGTAACTTATTTTCATATCGAAAAGCGTGGAAATACTGCTATTTGTCTTCAAAAGAAAATCAAGTCAGCAGCTGGACCTCTAATTCTGACTACGATATATATGCACTAGGAACAACATGATCAGCGCAGTACACTATAACACAAAGATAACGAGCTTTACAACCAGCCATGCACCGAAAGATATCCGGTCACGTCCAGGCAAATAAGCTTCGGTTATATTTTTTTTAAATATTGACCCTGTTGATGTAATCTGTAAAGTGAGAAGTCGATGCTGTTTCATTTCGTACCAACATGTTGTGAAAGAAGTTACACACGGGAACTTTTACGGATGTGAATAATTGTATTTGTACACAATCTTGTTAGATAAATAACTTTGCAATAGAAACAAAGTTTGATGTTTGTTGTTGAGTTTGGTACTTCATAAGTATATTCTGGGCATTTACGAAAAGGCTCCTGCTGTTAAAATGAATGTAAAGTGTGTGAACAGGACGTGTCGTACCATAATCACTTAAACAACTGTTTATCAATGCAAGCAAGTGTGTATTTAGTCTGTTTGCTAATAAATGGTTGCTTATCTAATTATTGATGTTATTCTGAAGTCTTTTCGTTGACTCAATTGAACAATTTACATATTATAGTTCTGTAAAACTTGTACGGATGTTAAATATTGTCTCGTTTATCTGTCGAAATTAACGTAACATATGTGGCTATCCTGATTTAAAAACGACAGCCGCTAGATACATTGTAGAATCGTAAAATACATTGTAGAATTATATAGATACATTGTAGAATTGTAAAAGATTCATTGTAAAAGTATATAGATACAGTGTACAATTGTACAGATACAATGTAAAATTGTATAAATACATTGTAGAATTGTATAGATACATTGTAAAATTGTATAAATTCATTGTAGAATTGTATAAATACATTTATACAATTGTATAGATACATTGCACAATTGTATAAATACATTGTAGACTTGTATAGCTACATTGCACAATTGTATAGATACATTGCACAAGTGTATAGATACATTACACAATTGTATAGATACATTGCACAATTGTATAGATACATTGTTAAAGTATATAGATACAGTGTACAAGTGTATAGATACATTACACAATTGTATAGATACATTGCACAATTGTATAGATACATTGTAAAATTGTATAAATACATTGTACAATTGTATAGATTCATTAGATACATTGTACAATTGTATAGATACATTGTAAAAGTATATAGATACAGTGTACAGTTGTATAAATACATTACACAATTGTATATTTACATTGCACAATTGTATAGATACAAAGTAAAATTGTATAAATACATTGTAGAATTATATATATAAATTGTACAATTGTATAGATACAGTACACAATTATATAGATACATTGCACAATTGTATAGATACATTGCACAATTGTATAGATACATTGTAAAATTATATAGATACAGTGTACAAGTGTATAGATACATTACACAATTGTATAGATACATTGCACAATTGTTTAGATACATTGTAAAATTGTATAAATACATTGTACAATTGTATCGATACATTATAGAATTGTACAGATACATTGTAAAAGTATATAGATACAGTGTACAATTGTACAGATACAGTGTACAATTGTACAGATACATTGTAAAAGTATATAGATACAGTGTACAATTGTATAGATACATAGTAGAATTGTATAGATACATTGTAGAATTGTACAGATACATAGTAAAAGTATATAGATACAGTGTATAGTTGTATAAATACATTACACAATTGTATAGATACATTGCACAATTGTATAGATACAGTGTAAAATTGTATAAATACATTGTACAATTGTATAGATACATTGTAGAATTGTACAGATACATTGTAAATGTAAACAGATTGTATGGTTGGTGAGGTCTAAATAAACTACATGAACTTGAGCTGAACTACATAATATTGATTGACACTCTATCCCATCTTCTTTCCAAACACTGAAACTAAACTATACTAAGAATATTGTATTTTTTCAGACAAATATTTGGCAAATGTCTATTTTTCATTCGCGTTATATTAGTGCATGTTTGTCATACATGTTCATCATTTGGACAATTTTTCTTCAAATCGAATATATTTGAAGAAATTGGTGGATAAACATCTGGAAAGTGAAATCTTTTTAATTTGTTATATTTTCGATGAATTTATCAGGTCCTTAATTTCTACAAGAATTCGCAGTTTAAAATCTAAAACGAAAAACCAAACAAACTCGATTTCCAAACCACACTCAACGTGGTTGTGTCGGCAGACAAATCACCTAATGACTAGATTCTTGTTTACGAACACTATAACCTGCCCTGCTTTGGAGGAAACCACGACTGTCCTATACATTTCCCTTTTTAAAGGAATATACTAGTTAGATATCATGCTTCTGTATTACAATCTTTGTAGATACCTGCTAATGATAACATACGAATCTACTTCGTTAATGTTGGATTCCGAAACTTCACAAGAATATATGTGAAGGACGTTTTATCGCTGGCTGTGCGAGTTTCATGACCAAACCAAGCCATTATCCACACTTCTTACATCCGATCTCAGTACCATTAAATCAAGGTTACACTCGAACTGTGACATTTTTATACCTCAGTAGTGGAACTTTTGATCAATATTGAACATGTTTCCTGAACGCTGTTTCTTCTGTCGTAACATTTGACTCCCCTACTCTTTATACATGTACTACCTTACATTATACCTCATACCGAACGGATCCTGATGGTCCATTATATTGTCTAAACTAGTAACATTGTGATAGAGACTATGTAGAAATTAGAAAAGATATTCCATTCTCATTTCGCTAATCAGCTAGTAATATGGGCAAAAAGTTAGACAGCAAGAATCATTTTGTTTGTGATAGTGTGAAACTTATCGAAGAAAAACGCTGTACATGACTGTTTTAGCTTTTCTCAAATAGACTGTTAAGTAGGCTAGTACCTAATGCTCTTAAACATCTAATGGCGCTAATGATATCCCTGTTAAGGTACTGAAACGTGGATATAACTATCTATCTTTACCAGTAACAAATGGTCTAAATAACTGCAAATACCAGATAAATATAAACAAGCAAAAGTCTTAAAACAAGGCAGTATTTAAACAGGGAAAACTGCAGACCTGTTAGTATACTTCCATTTTCAAAACTTTTTGAACGTATTCTACATGATCAGCTATTTCCTGTTCTTATTCGTATATTTCATCATTTTCTTGCTGATTTCGTGCGTGGCTTTTGGTTGCCAGACTACTCTAGCTATTACTCTGCTGCGTCTCCTGAAGGGCTGGGGCGTGGCCTTGGATGATAAGAAGTTTATTTGGGCTATCCTGTCTTTGACTGCCTCCTTTACGGACTGTTGTTTGGGCTATCCTGATTGACTTGTCAAATGTCCTTGTTTGCCTCCTTTACGGACTGTTGTTGGGGATATCATGATTGACTCGTCCAAGGTCCATGACTGCCCCCTTCGCGGACTGTTGTTGGGCCTATCCTGATGGAATCGTCCAAGGTTGTTGACTGCTTCCTTTACGGACTGTTGTTGGGGCTATCCTGATGGATTCGTCAAAGACACTCGGCTGCCTCCTTAACGGACTGTTGATGGGTATATCCTAATGGACTCGTCAAAGGCACTCGACAGTCTCCTTTATGGAATGTTGTTGGGGCTATTCTGATGGACTAGCCAAAGGCACCTGACTGCCTCCTTTACGGACTGTTGTTTGGGCTATCCTGATGGACTCGTCAATGCCACTCGACTGCCTCCTTTACGGATTGTTATTGAGGCTATCCTGATTGACTCGTCAAAGGCACTCGACTGCCTCCTTTACGGACTGTTGTCTGGGGCTATCCTAATGGGCTCGTCAAAGGCACTCGACTGCTTCTATTACGGACTGTTGTTGGGGCTATCCTGATGGACTCGTCAAAGGCACTCGACTGATTCTATTACGGACTGTTGTTTGGGGCTATCCTAATGGGGTCGTCAAAGGCACTCGACTGCATCCTTTACGGACTGTTGTTGGGGCTATCCTGATGGACTCGTCAAAAGCCCTCGACTGCTTCCTTTACGGACTGTTGTTGGGGCTATCCTGATGGACTCGTCAAAAGCACTCGACTGCTTCCTTTACGGACTTTTGTTGGGGCTATCCTGATGGACTCGTCAAAGGAACTCGACTGCCTCCTTTACAGACTGTTGTTGGGGCTATCCTGATGGACCCGTCAAAGGCACTCGACTGCCTCCTTTACAAACTGTTGTTGGGGCTAGCCTGATGGACTCGTCAAAGGCACTCGACTGCCTCCTTCACGGACTGTTGTTGGGGCCATCCTGATGGACTCGTCAAAGGCACTCGACTGCTTCCATTACAGACTGTTGTTGGGGCTATCCTGATTGACTCGTCAAAGGCACTCGACTGCCTCCTTTACGGACTGTTGTTGGTGCTATCCTAATGGGCTCGTCAAAGGCACTCGACTGTCTCCTTTATGGACTTTTGTTGGTGCTATCCTAATGGACTCGTCAAATGCACTCGACTGCCTCCTTTACGGACTGTTGTTGGGGCTTTCCTGATGGACTCATTAAAGGCACTTGACTGCCTCCTTAGCGGACTGTTGTTGGGGCTATCCTGATTGACTCGTCCAATGCCTTTAGCTGTCCACTTCACGGACTGTTGTTGGGGCTATCCGGGTGGACTCGTCCAATGCCTATGGATGTCTCATTCATGAACCGTGTTGGGGCTATCCTGATAGACTCGTAAAAGGCCATTGACTACCTCCTTCACGTACTGTCGCTGTGAGCTTGGGGCTTGGGGCTATCCTGATGGACTCGTCAAAGGCACTCGACTGCTTCCATTACAGACTGTTGTTGGGGCTATCCTGATGGACTCGTCAAAGGCACTCGACTGC